>NC_035107.1:219412606-219609457 GCF_002204515.2 Aedes aegypti | reverse complement strand
CTTCCGGTCGGGACATAGAGAAGTGGAGAGCGTCTTGAATGAACAACTTCACCGGACGTGAGCTTAGGCCGTGTAGAATCTGTCAATTTGGGGTTGAGATGGATGAATTGTTCGATTTGGTGAGGTGACGACTAAAGACTCTAAACTAAAGAGAAAAGAGATTGTCGCATCCGATGAAATTGAAAAATCACTACTCTGAAAAGGTGTTTCGTAAACTCCTAGGGTTGTTGAACACAATCTTTATAGATTTTTGGTCAAAAATCGATCGATCTTTTGAATAACCGAAAAAACGTGACTTCCTAGAGCACAGTTTCTCTACGATTCTTGGATTATCGAAATCGGTAGGCGTTTCATAATGATCCTAAATGCGTATGCTAGCGTTGCTTGAAAGCTATCCAGAACAATCATTTATGGTTTCAAATTTTGATTTATGATGGCAGCACTGCTCAACTGTCATTAAGAAAACCAAAAAACTAAAGTGACTACAACAACGAAGAAAATACATCAAATCCAGGTCATGCTAGCAAAATAGCAAATTTTTAGCCAAATTGCATAGGTACCAGACTAAACCTACAAAATTGGCAACACTGCATAGAATTTCTGAGTAGACTCAGAACCAGAATTTGGGAGGACTTCCTTGGAAAATTGAATCTTGAGAGGAATCATAACCAGAATCCTGTGAGGATTCAGATCCAGAAACCTGAAAGGATTAGGAACAGAAGCCTGAGAAGATTATGAATTGGAATCCTGAGAGGATTCAGAATCACATTTCTGAGAGGAATCAGAATCCTAATCCTGAGAGGATTCAGAACCAGAATCCAGAGAGGATTCAGAAGCAGAATCCTAAGAGGATTCCAAATTAGCTGAAGCAGAATCCGTAAAGGATTCTGAACCATAATCCTGAGAGGATACAGAATCCGAATCCTGGGAGGATTTAAAACCAGAATCCTGAGAGATTTAGCATCAGAATCTTGAAAAGATTTAGAAACAGAATCCGAAAAGGTTCTGAAGCATAATCCTGAGAGGATTCTGAAGCAAATGGAGAGGATTCTGAGAACAAATCCTGAGAGGAGTCGGAAGCAGAATCCTGAGAGGAAATTGAAGCAGAATCCTAAGAGGATTCTGAATCAGAATCCGGAGAGGAGTCGAAAGCAGAATCCGGAGAGGATTTAGAATCCGAATCCTGACAGGATTCAGAACCAGAATCGTAAGAGGATTTAGTATCAGCATCTTGAAGAACAGAAGCAGAATCCGGAGAGGATTCTGAAGCAGAATCCGGAGAGGATTCTGAAGCAGAATCCGGAGAGGATTCTGAAGCAGGATCCGGAGAGGGTTCGGAAGCAGAATCCGGAGAAGATTCTGAAGCAGAATCCGGAGAGGATTCTGAAGCAGAACCCAGAGAGGATTCTGAAGCAGAATCCTGAGGGGATTCTGGGTGGTAGGTCATTTGGCATAAAGTCGTTTGGCATAAAGTCGTTTGGCATAATGGGCATTTGGCATAAAGTCGTTTGGCATAATGGTCGTTTGGCATAATGGTCGTTTGGCATAATAGTCGTTCGTTAGCGTTAGCGTAGTTACGGCATACTTCGTAGATTGGATACTAGCAACATTCATGTTTCTTTTTAATAATCTCATCCTGACTACTTTCAGGAACAAGGCAGGGGAGTTTACCTTGTTCAAATCGTAAACAAGAATACTAAAAGCATGAATATCACTATTCCCGGCCACGCCCATCTTTACCGTAACTTGGGATAGGGGAAGGAAATGTTGATGTAGCACTTACTTAATGAGAGGCCACCGACTCAGCGACACCCTCATAAGTGCTACGGAGTTGGAGGTTGGGGAAGGTATATTGTCAGGATTCGCCTAGAAAGCTGGCGATAGACCATAAACATTTGTTGTTCAAGCGTTTTCAATTTAATCTTTTGAATGCCAGGCAATCAAAAGAAAAAACAATAGAATCCGGAGAGCAGAAATTCGGAGAGATTTCTGAAGCAGAAGCCAGAGAGGATTCTGAGGGGATTCTGAAGCAGAATCCGGAGAGGTTTCTGAAGCAGAATCCGGAGAGGTTTCTGAAGCAGAATCCGGAGAGGTTTCTGAAGCAGAAGAGGAGAGGATTCTGAAGCAGAATCCGGAGAGAATTCTGAAGCAGAATCCGGAGAGGATTCTGATGCAGAATCCGGAGAGGATTCTGATGCAGAATCCTAAGAGGATTCTGATGCAGAATCCTAAGAGGAGGTTGGGGAAGGTATATTGTCAGGATTCGCCTAGAAAGCTGGCGATAGACCATAAACATTTGTTGTTCAAGCGTTTTCAATTTAATCTTTTGAATGCCAGGCAATCAAAACAAAAAAACAATAGAATCCGGAGAGGATTCTGAAGCATAATCCTAAGAGGATTCTGAAGCAGAATCCTGAGGGGATTCTAAAGCAAAATCCTGAGAGGATTCTAAAGCAGAATCCTGAGAGGATTCTGATGCAGAATTCGGAGAGGATTCTGAAGCAGAATCCTGAGGGGATTCTGGTGCAGAATCCTGAGGGGATTCTGGTGCAGAATCCTGAGGGGATTCTGGTGCAGAATCCTGAGGGGATTCTGGTGCAGAATCCAGAGGGGATTCTTGTGCAGAATCCTGAGGGGATTCTGGTGCAGAATCCTGAGAGGATTCTGGTGCAGAATCTTGAGGGGATTCTGGTGCAGAATCTTGAGGGAATTCTGGTGCAGAATCATGAGGGGATTCTGAAGCAGAATCCGGTGAGGATTCCGAAGCAGAATCCTCTCAGGATTCTGAAGCAGAATCCGGAGAGGATTCTGAAGCAAAATTCGGAGAGGATTCTGAAGCAGATCCGGAGATAATTTTGAAGCAGAATCCGGAGAGGATTCTGAAGCAGAATCCGTAAATGATTCTGAAGCAGAATCCAGAGAGGATTTTGAAGTAGAATTTTGAGAGGATTCCGAAGCAGAATCCTGAGAGGATGCTAAGGCAGAAATCTGAGAGGATTCGGAGACAGAAATCTGACAGCATTCTGAAGCAGAATCCTGAAGGGATTCTGGTGCAGGATCCTGAAGCAGAATCTTGAGGGGCTTCTGAAGCATAATCCTGAGAGAATTCTGAACCAGAATCATGAGAGGATTCAGATCAAGAGTCCTGATTAGATTCAAAACCATAATCCGTAGAGAATTTAGAATCAGAATTTTTAAAAGATTTAGTACCAGAATTCAGAGACGATTCTGAAGCAGAATCCTGAGGGGCATGAGAAGCAGAATCCTGCGAGGATTGTGAGGAATAATCCTGAGAGGATTCTGAAGCAGAATCCTGAGGGGATTCTGAACCAGAATCCTGAGAGGATTCTGAGGCAGAATCCTGAGAAGATTTTGAATCAGAGTCCTGAGAGGATTTTGAATCAGAGTCCTGAGAGGATTTTGAATCAGAGTCCTGAGAGGATTCTAAAGCAAAATCCTGAGAGGTTTTTGAAGCAGAATCCTGAGGGGGTTTTGAAGCAGACATCTAAGGGGATTCTGGTGCAGAATCCTGAGAGGATTCTGAAAGGATTCTGAAACATAATCCTGAGAGGATTCTGAAGCAGAATCCTGAGAGGATTCTGAAGCAGAATCCTGAGATTCTGAACCAGAATCCTGAGAGGATTCTGAGGCAGAATCCTGAGAGGATTTTGAATCAGAGTCCTGAGAGGATTTTGAATCCGAATCCTGAGAGATTTATCTGAAATTCTAACCTCTGAAGCTATTCGACAAATAGTAACCGAACTTTTGACGTGCAAATCATAAAAAATAAATCAATACACGTCTCAAGAGCGACCCTTCGTCCGAAAATAACCTTGTCACGAGATTTGACACCCGACAGACTACGCACTTCTTGCAAACCCATGAAGAAAGCCGTCGTCCAGCCAAGCCTCATTAAAGGACCATCATTCGTTACGAGCTATTGCTCCGAGAGCAATTGAAACTCTCCTGCCCCACCTCCCCGCTCTACGTCTCGGCCACGTCCTTGTCAAATTGATTCTTCAACCATTGAGGAATTCAGCGCGTCCACCCGAGGGTGAGATAATTCCATCCCCACAAACAGCAGAAAATTCCACCTCTGAAACAAAAAAGAAAGACGAAACCCCGGAGAAAATTTTCCCGACACACCCCCGCCCCGCCATACAATTTCCGCTGAATAAACTGCTCCCGCATAAAGGAATCATGAATAAGCAGAAAATGAAATTAAAAATTGAAAAACACAACAACGAGTGGGGGGACGGCGGGCGGCGGCGGCGCCGCAGGACGAAAGAAGGCGAAACTGTTCTGTTGAATACCTGTAATCAAAGCGCTTCCAGTTTGCTGTTTTTTTTTCTACGCTTCATTTTTTCTACACTGCAAAAAATAAGTTGTAATGTAACATCAGTCAAATCGCAATTATGGTGAACAATTACAACTTAACTTTAAATGTACGAAACCATCTGGCGACATGTAAGAATCGGGTTTAGCATCCATTAGACCCGATTTGAGGAAAAAAAAATAAAATAAAAACTCGAGTGGGATTCGAACCCAGGTCAAGCGACCGAGAACCGCACCCGTTACCTCTCGATCATATCTCAATGCTCGGAATTGTGAGTTATATTTGTTACAAATTTTGTGTTTATTTTTTACTGTGTATAGCTAGAAGGATCGGGTCCGGCGGGGGTCCACGGATGCATTGAAACAAAAGGCGTCCGTCGTCGTCCACGAACGCTGGGAATGAGATGTAAAAATTAAAGGGCAAAGCAACGTGGACCGTGGTCAGTGCCACACGGCGTTCATAATGATCCTTTTTTGTCCCAAAGGAGGGATAAATAGGAGTGACTGAATGTTCTGAGGGAGTATGAGATGGATGAGGGGTGAGGCAATGGCCACCGGGCTGTGAAAAGCGCAGGTAAAGGATTATTCAATTATGAATGTGAGCAAAAAAAAAAGTTAGGAGTATGGATGGGAGAAGGAAGTTACGCGATTGGAGCTGGGTCTAGAGATTGGTAAGCTGAAACTGGCCAAAGGCGATTCGGGAGCAGTGTCGATCGTGCGCTGAATAGATAAACAGCTTTGTAAGGCTTTCACTGTGAGAAGGAAGGTTTTTTAGTAAGAGCGAAATCATGACCAGTGGCGGAGATTTTAGCTGCATGAGTGATAATCGTTGTTTAAATCGGTGCCGAAGAGAAGGATTTGTTGAATTTATTAATCAGAATAAAAACTTTCAAAGAAACAACAAGATCTTTAAAATAAAACACTGGGTAAATTCTGAATAAGAATCACCGAAGGAATCTGAACAAGAATCCTAAAATGATTCTGGTGATAATCCTGATAGGATTCTGGTGAGAATATTGAGAGGATTTTGGTGGACATCTTGAGAGGATTCGGGTGAGAATTTTGGGGGGATTCTGATGAGAATCCTGATGAGATTCTGGTGAGAATCCTGATAGAATTCTGGTGAGAATCCTGATTGAATTCTGGTGAGATACTTGAGAGAATTATGAGGAGAATGGTGGTAAGACTCTGGTGAGAATTTTGAGAGGATTCTGGTGAGCATCCTGATAGGAATCTGGTGACAATCCTGATAGGATTCTGGTGAGAATTTTGAGAGTAATCTGGTGAGCATCCTGACAGGATTCTGGTGAGAATCCTGATAGGATTCTGGTAAGAATCTAGAGAGGATTCTGGAGAGAATGGTGGTAGGATTCTGGTGAGAATTTTGAGAGGATACAAGGGTGGTAGGATTCTGGTGAGAGTTTTGAGAGGATTTTGGTGAGAAAAATGAGACGATTCTGCCGAGAATCCTGATGGAATTCTTGTGAGAATTCGGATTGGATTCTGGTGAGAATCCTGATAGGATTGTGATGAGAATCTTGAGAGGATTCTGGTGAGAATACTGAGAGGATTCTGATGAGAATCTTGAGAGAATTCTGGTGATAGTCCTGATAGGATTCTAGTGAGAACCCAGATATGATTCTAATGAGAATCCAGACAAGATTCTCGTGAGAATACTGATAGGATTCTGGTGAGAATCCTGATCGAATTCTGGTGAAAACCCTGATAGGATTCTGATCAGAATCGTGATTGGATTCTGGAGAGAATCCTGATAGGATTCTGGTGAAACCCCTGAAAGGTTTCTAGTCAGAATCGGGATTGGATTCTGGTGAAAACCCTGATAGGATTCTGCTGAGAATTTTGAGAGGTTTCTGGTGAGAATTTCGAGAGGATCATGGTTAGATTCATGATACTATTTTGGTGAGAATTGTGAGCGGATTCTGGTGAGAATCCTGATAGGTTTCTGGTGAGAAGCTTTAGAGAATTCTGGTGAGCACCTGACAGAATTCTGGTGAGAATCCTGATAGGATTTAGTGACAATCATGCTGGGGTTCTGATGAGTATCTTGAGAGGGTTCTAGTGACAATCCTGATAGGATTCTGGTGAGAAACTTGAGAGGGTTCTAGTGATAATCTTGAGAAGATTCTGGTGAGAATCCCGATAGGATTCTGGTGATAATCTTGATAGAATTCTGGTAAGTTTCTGGTAAGTTTCTGGTAAGAATCTTGAGAGGATTCTGGTGATAATCCTGATAGGATTCCGGAGATAATTTTGAGAGAATTCTAGTGAGAAGAATTTTGAGAGGATTCTGGTGAGCATCCTGATAGAATTCTGGTGAGAATCCTGATAAGATTCAGGTTAGAATTTCGATAGAATTCTGGTGAGTGTCCTGATAGGATTCTGGTGAGAATATTGATAGGATTCTGGTGAGAATTTTGAGAGGATTTTGATGAAAATCTTGGGAAGATCCTGTTGAGAATGCAGGTAGGATTCTGGTGATAATCTTGAGAGGATTCTGGTGAGAATCCTGATAGGATTCTGAATCTTGAGAGAATTTTGATGATCCTGATAGGATTCTGGTGAGAATTTTGATAGGATTTCGATGGGAATCCTGATAGGGTTCTAGTGAGAAACCCGATAGGATTCTGATGAGAATCCTGATAAGATTTTGATGAGAATCCTGATAGTATTCTGGTAAGAAATTCTTGTGAAAATTTTGATAGGATTCTGGTTAGAAATTCTGCTGAGTGTCCTGATAGGATTCTGAAGAAAATGCTGCTAGGATTCTGGTGAGACTGCTGATAGGATTCTGGTGAAAATCTTGAGAGGACTCTGGTGCGAACCCTGACGCGATTCTGGTAAGAACCCTGATAGAGTTCTGGTGAGAATCCTTATAGGATTCTGGTGAGAATTTTTAGAGGATTCTGGTGACAGTCCTGATAGGATTCTGGTGAGAATTTTGAGAGTATTCTGGTGAGCATCCTGATGGAATTCTGGTGAGAATCCTGATAGGATTCTAGTGAGAATTTTGAGTGGATTCTGATGAGAATCTGGATAAGATTCTGGTGAGAATCCTGATAGGCTTCTGGTGAGAATCCTGATAGGATTTTGATAAGAAATTATGATGACAATCCTGATAGGCTTCTGATGATAATCCTGATAGGATTCTGGTGAGAATCTTGATAGGATTCTGGTAAGAAATTCTGGTGAGAATCCTGATAGGGTTCAGGAGAAAATGCTGATAGGCTTCCGATGACAATTTTTATAGGATTCTGGTAAGAAACCTGATAGAATTATTTCTCATTTAAATATTCCAGGATTATGTGAACGTGAATCCTCTCCATCAAGTGAATTGAAACCAATTTTATTTATGATCGCCGTTTACAATGATCGTCATTGATTGGTTGCATCTCGTAAAACCAATTTGTCTCCTGCACCTGCAAGTCACCCTTGATTGGACTTTTATCCTTGCATTTATTTCAAATTTCGCGATATCTTCGTCGTCGTTGTCCTCTTCCATGAACCGGAACCAGACGACCCAACCGACGTGATAAACAGCTTCTTTCCATCTTTCCGGTTTCCACTTCCAGCCCAGCCCCCTCCCTCCCTCTCTTCTGCTATCTCAACTTAGACGAAAGCTATTAAATTATTCAAACAACTCATTTAAAATTTATTTCCATGTTTCATTTACTTTACGCGCGCTCCTGCGCCCCTTCTTCTTCCCGAGAACTGTTTCGTTTCGGCTCGGTGGATTTTAGAGTAAATAATAAACTTTTGTACGGTTATTTGATGCTAGAGGGGAGGGGGCCTTATTAATGGTCGCTCATTTTTTCCGACTCCAAACCTTACTTCCTTCGTTCCGAAACGGGGGTCACAATCTGGCTGCTACCGTTGATGCACGTTTACAATTACAGGCCAAGACGGAGAAATGGAGAACAGTCAAGTGCATTTCTTGTACCGAGAACTGGAGAAGTGGCAGATATTGTATTGCACATTGCTCGAGTGGACGACTGACTGCCTCAGGTGCCAGTAGATGGCATCAATCTCCCGGTCGGAAAAGTGCCACTTAGGTAGTCCAGATTAATGCGTTTTGCCCCTGGGATGGGTGGGAGAAAACCGAATAGGATTTGGTGGTTTCCTTGGAGATATATGAAGGAATTACTGGTTTAGGGCAATCATTTGAAAAACCTAATGGAGTTTAGATTTAGTTAAATGAATGTATTACTTAAGTGGACTTGTTTTACAATCATGAATATTCTAATGTGGTTGATGATTTGAAAATTTGAAAATAATGCAATTTTGATGAATTTATGAAGCTTTTATGAGTTAGGTCAACTATCCAAACTTAAATTTTATTCAAAATATGTAGTTGAAACAATACTGTCATGAATGTATTGGCGTTAAGAATTGAAAAAGTGTACGGTTTCCTCATACAAAACTTAGTTTTGCTTCTGAATGATCGAAACTTCCATTTACGGTGAAAATTTTAGTAAAATCCATATTCCCATCACATCGAGTGACTTAACATATCACTTAAGTAGTCCAATTCTATCCTCTGAAATCTCAATCAACCACCCAACCGACAATCTTCCCTACAATTCACTTCCCCACCGATATACAAAGCAATTACGAGTTAGTACAACTCGCAAAAAGCACATAAAACATCTCCTTTCGCCGTAAAACGAACCAATTTCAACTCGAATTAAGCTCCAAGTGGTATGTTTTCAACCCGTTCACCGAAAAAGCGAAACCGGTATCATTTAATTTTCCTGTGTTGCATCCCCTACGGCGTTGTAGTCGTCCTCGTCGTCGAAAAGAGGAGAAGCACACGCAACAGATAGCGCAGAGCCAGCGAAAGCAAAGCGGATGTCACTGTTCACTTCCGTTCCGGCTTCAACACCCCCCACCTATCAAATTCTTCACCTGCTGTGTGTCGTGATTAATAATAAAAGTGCAACCCCCTGCTGCCGTCGTCGTCGTCGTCGTCTACTGCTGGGTTATGAGAATCTGTTTGCTTTTGATATATTTCATTTGCCTTCCGACCGAGTGAGTTTGGAAACGTCATATCAAAATTATTAAAAACATGTAATCATGAATTTCAAAATAATCTGTTACGGTTTTTAGAATTATTACAGTAAATTATATAAAACTATAACTAAATTTGTTATTAGATAATATTTCTAGTTTACTATTCAATTGGGATAAATGGCGAAGTCTGCAAAAAAAAAAACACCCGTGTTCTCAATGAGAATCGAACTCACGACTCCTAATTCGCTAGACAGGCGCGTTACCAGCTACGCCGCGAGTGGACTCATGAACACAGAAGGCAATCAGAAGTAAGCTCGATATATTACATCTAATTTTGGTAGATGTAATATAGTTACATTTTTTGTTATTTTTATTTAAAAAAAAAAGTATTTTTTCAATAAAAATCTCTGCCTGTTTTATCTGTGTTATTCCTCACTGATCGGGACACCCTACCATATACACTGCCAACAGGGTTCCCTCGTGAAGGACGAATGAATGAGCTGACTTGCGAATGAAAATACAAAAGTTTAAAACTCACTTATCTTAACGTCATTTATGCGCTTCTTCGCGGCATAGTTTTTCGTTGTTCCGAGACACGCGTCTCGTCTTGGTCGTCGCGTCTCAAGGCAAACAAGGATCAAGTTTCGTTTCGTGTTGTTACACACATCGTCGCTGCTGCTGCTTCCCATTCTGCTCAGACTTCAGCGAGAGAGGGCGGTTAGTTTGTCGGAAGTTTACTCCGAAGCTGTTTTTATTTATGTTTGCAGGAAATTTTTCGCTCCTTGGTTTCGGGTGGATGCGAAGGAATGTGTTTGAGGGAAATTTTCGACAGTTGATAGATAGTTAAAATTCTTCGGATGCAAATTTTCGGTGAACTTCTGTGGGTGAAGAGCGCGCTTAAGTGGCGTTGATTTGATGCTTGAAATTCAGGGGATCTGTGACATGTAAGCGAATTTTGAATAGTTAGTGTCGATCGAGAATTTATTTGGAAATGACGAGTTAGTATAACAAATGTAAAGTGTTTGAATTTAACTAAGTTATTCGGAATTCTTTCAAGATTTGTGTATGCTAGGATTCTTGTCTAGAACACTCGCAAAACTCTCTTGCAGAATACTTTCGAACTTTTCTTCAGAATCCTCTCAGGACTCCAACAAGAATACAGAATAATCTCAGAATATATCTTATCAGAATTCTTATCTGAGGAACTGTTAGGATTCTCATCCTCATCATGCAAGATCATCTCAGGATTCTGATCAGAGCCTTTCGGAATTCTCATCAGAATTCAGATTCTCTTCAGAATCCTCTCAGGATTCTCATCAAAATCCTCTCAGGGTTTTCATCAGAATCCTCTCAGGATTCTCATCAGAACCCTTTCAGGATTTTCATCAGAACCATCCCAGAATTCTTTTTAGAATCCTCTCAGCATTCTTTTCAGAATCCTCTCAGGATTCTCATCAGAATTCTGTCAGCATTCTCATCAGAAACCTCTCAGTATTCAATTTAGAATTCTTTACAATTCTCATCAGAATCACTTCAGTGTTCTCATCAGAATTCTCCCGGATTTCTCATCAGAATTCTCTCAGAGATCTAATCAGAATCCTCTCAAGATTCTAATTGAAATCCTCTCAGATTTCTCATCAGAATATACTCAGGATTCGCATAAGAATCCTCACAAGATTCATTTCATAATCCTCTCAGAATTCTGATCAGAATCCTTTCAGAATACTCATAACAATCCTCTAAAGAATCCCATCAGAATCCTCTCAGACTTTTCTTCAGAACTCTATCAAAATTATCTTTAGAATCCTTTCGGAATTCTCATCAAAATCCTCTCAGGGTTCTTATCAGAACTGTCTCAGGATTATTTTTAGAATTCTCTAAGGATTCTTTTCAGAATCCTATCAGGATTCTCATCAGTATTCTGTCAGGATTTTCATCAGAATTCTGTCAGAATTCTCATCAGAAACCTCTCAGTATTCTATTTAATTTTTTTTAGAATTCTCATAAGAACTCATTAGAACTTCAGGGTCCTTTCAAGATTCTAATCAGAATCCTCTCAGGATTCTCATTAGAATCCTCCCAGGATTCTCATCAGAATATACTCAGGAGTCGCATAAGAATCCTCACAAGATTCATTTCATAATCCTCTCAGGTTTCTGATCAGCATTCTCATAAGAATCCTCACAGGAATCCTCTCAGAATCCTCTCAGAGATTCTCTTCAAAATTCTCTCAGGATTCTCTTCAGAATCATCTCAGGATACTCATCAGAATCCTTTCAGGGCTCCTTTCAGAATCCTCACAGGGTTCTCTTAAGAATCCTCTTTGGATTCTCTTCAGAACTCTCTCAGGATTCTCATCAGAATTACTTCAGGGTTCTCAGAATCCTTCCAAAATTCTCATCAGAATCCTCTCAGGAATCGCATCAGAATCCTCTCAGGAATCGCATCAGAATCCTCTCAGGATTCTCATTAGAATCTTCTTATAATTCTCATCAGACTCTTCTCAGGATTCTCTTCAGAATCCTCTCAGGTTTCTCATCAGAATCCTCTCAAGATTTTTTTAAAGAATCCTTTCAGAATTCCTTTCAGAATCCACTCAGGGTTCACATCAGAATTCTGTAAGGATTCTCATTAGAATCCTCTCATAAATCTAATCAGAATCCTCTCGGACTTTTCTTCAGAACTCTCTCAAGATTCTCTTCAGAATCCTCTATTCCTCTCAGGATTCTCATCAGAATCCTTTCGGTATTCGCATAAGAATCCTCACAAGATTTATTTCATAATCCTCTCAGAATTCTGATCAGAATCCTTTCAGAATACTCATAACAATCCTCTAAAGAATCCCATCAGAATCCTCTCAGACTTTTCTTCAGAACTCTATCAAAATTCTCTTTAGAATCCTTTCGGAATTCTCATCAAAATCCTCTCAGGGTTCTTATCAGAACCGTCTCAGGATTATTTTTAGAATTCTCTAAGGATTCTTTTCAGAATCCTATCAGGATTCTCATCAGAATTCTGTCAGGATTTTCATCAGAATTCCGTCAGGATTCTCATCAGAAACCTCTCAGTATTCTATTTAAAATTCTTTAGAATTCTCATCAGAATCACTTCAGGGTTCTCTTCAGAATTCTCTCAGGGTTCTAATCAGAACCTCTAAGTATTCTCTTCAGAATCCTCTAAGGACTCTCATCAGAATATTCTCAGGATTCGCATAAGAATCCTCACAAGATTAATTTCATAATCCTTTCAGGATTCTGATAAGAAGCCCTTCAGAATTCTCATAAGAATCCTCACAGGCATCATATCAGAATCCTCTCAGAGATTCTCTTCAAAATTCTCTCAGGGTTCTCTTCAGAATCCTTTCAGGAATCTTTTTAGAATCCTCACAAGGTTCTCTTAAAAATCCTCTCAGGATTTTCTTCAGAATTCTCTCAGGATTCTCATCAGAATCACTTCAGGGTTCACAGAATCCTTACAAAATTCTCATCAGAATCCACTCAGGGATCGCATCAGAGTCCTCTCAGGATTCTCATTAGAATCTTCTTCGAATTCTCATCAGAATCTTCTCAAGATTCTTTTCAGAATCCTCTTAGGTTCCTCATCAAAATCCTTTCAGGGTTGTCATCAGAATCCTCTCAGGAATTTTTTTAAAGAATCCTTTCAGAATTCCTTTAACAATCCTCTCAGAGTTCAGATCAGAATTCTTTCAGGATTCTCATTAGAATCCTCGCATGAATCTCATCAGAATCCTCTCAGCCTTTTCTTCAGAACTCTTTCAAGATTCTCTTCAAAATCCTCTAAGGATTATTTTCAGAATGCTCTCAGTTATTATCAGAATCCTTTCAGGATTCTCGTCAGAATCCTCTCTGGAATCCTCTCAGAGTTCTCATCAGTCTTATCACGATTCTCTCAAAATCCTCGCAGTATTCTCTTCAGAGCTTTTGGATTAGTTGCTAAAATTTTGTTGTATTTTTAGTATTTAATGATTTTCTAAAGTTGAGAAAATAAATTATTTTAAATATTGGAACTGTTTTCCTTTTCAATTCATTCATTATTTAGAAGTTTAGAAAACACCTGTCCCAAGCAAACATTACACAGTCATGACTCCACAATTCAATTCACCATCTCCGATTTATTCCATTGAAAGCCGTCTCAGAATTCGGCTCCATTAAACCCACAAACGCTTTCCCTCTTTCCGGGGGAAACCTATTCATCGTTTTCTCTCCTCAGCACACCCCGGGAAATTCCGTTTCCGCCCCACCACATTTAAAATCATTGGTTCCCTGCCGAAAAAGCCCAAGAACCACACTTTGTAATCGAGGCAATAGATGCCGCACAGAGGACCAATTTCCCAAAAAGCTGACAGAAACCTAATTTCTAAAGATTTTTTAGTTGAAATGTCAGATAATTCTCTACAATAAGAACAATACGAAAATTTCAACACAAAATTGTTTTACGTCGTGTTTGGACCCTAAATAGAGGATCACATGACAAAAATATCTTACTAAAATACTCCTTCAAGTCTTAAAAATCGATTAGAGAAACATTTTTTTGCCTAAGTTTGCCTGAACACTTTTGAAAAGTCGAGAGCCTGAAAAGTGATAATCATTAATTTTGTTAGTATCCTATGAAAACCGAAATATGATGACTATGCCCAAAGCAGGGTCTGAAACCTTAACACATATTTCTCAACACATGACAATATTGAAACTTAAAAAAGGGAAATATTTATTCTAAAGCCCTGCCAAATTTTAGTAACAAACGCTTAAATTATGTTAACTTAATTCTTGATTGAATTTTGCTTGTTTAAGTCCAAAAAACAAAGTTTTATGTTTTTGAGATTTTCACCGCAAGTGGTTTGTACTCAAATTTTGGGTGTATTTTGTTTTCCGTGTCCCGTTCCGAAATGTCAGATAGGTACAACCCCACTGTTTAAAAGTAAAACCCCTGTTTTTGTCGACTACGTGAACGTCAAACGTCAAAAGTATCAAGGTTATTTGACCTGAAAAAATTTCAAAGTAGTAGCAAGAACCTGCTCAAGCAAGTTATTTAATAAAAAAAGATTTTTTCAAACATTTAAAGACCCTTTTCCTAGTTTTCCCATAATTTTTCCACATTCTGAACCACTGCGTGCCGTCCCCTGTTCCGTCGTAAATGGGAAATGTATGCCCCTCGCGTGCCTCCAGGCACTTTTGATTGATTTCGGTCCCCATTCAGAATCTGTCATCGCAGTCCGCAGGGTGACGATACGCCGAGATGACGATACCAAACGACGACGATAATACCACAAAATCCCTCCAGGCAGCGAGGGGGTTTTATCGCACAGAATTCCCCACTAAGGTTCACCAGCTCCACCTTCTTGCCCATAAATCCCGTTGTGTCGTCGCATTCGGAATTTCCCTGTGCCGACAGGTGGCACGCAGGTGCGTGGTGTTTATTCAAATTATTATCTCCGAGGAACGCCTTTGATCCTGGTGGTGTAGCCGTAACCGAACGCAAATAAATGTTCGCTCCGGCGGAAATCCATAATGCCTAATTAGCTTTAAAGGGCAAAAATGGTTGGAATTCTAGTGCTACACTGAGGGCTTCATTTACGTGACGTAACCAAACTTGAAGATTACGTTTATTATTGAACTCCTTCGAGTAAAGGCCTTCAGATCTACAAACGTAACCACCCAAGTAACCACTAACCCGCTATTTCGCCCTTTGGGATTTTAGAGCTATTATAAGACAAACATAGGGCGTGTCAGCTGTAAAATAGCACTAAATTTGCACGCAGGGCGAATTAAAGTCCTATTTGATTACTTGAGCAGTGCGTTATCAAGATCCGAGATCAACAAATGCTTCAGGTGATCCAGAAACTTCTTTAAGTGAAGGCCTGCGAAACCAGAATCCTTTCACAGGTTAATGAATAAGCTTCATGCTCTGGCAGACTCAAACAAACATCTTATATCAAGTTTGGAGCCCAACGGCTCTCTAGAGTTGTCGAAGAACTCCGTTGAGTACAGGACTACGGATCAAAGATGTAAAGGCCTTTAGATCTTCAAGCGCAACCATTGACCTATCTAAAAGTTAAAAATTGTGATTTAGGGTAGTTTTTTCAGTTTCAGTTCTGTTGGGCTTAAATAAAAGGCACAAATGTCTAGTTTTAGGTCCCCACCGGAGATCCGGATTTGGTCACTGTGGCCACCGAGAACATGCTACATTGGAAAAAAATCCCTTTAGAGACCCTTACTTTGACACCTGGTAAATTCGTTACCGAACAAGTAATCTGAACCGTCCATATATAGTTGAATAGGTTGCTCGGTGGGAACCGAAAAAGCATCCTAAACTGGCTTCGGTTGTGCGGGAAAAATCGATCCACCAGACAATTACAGGCTCTACCGAACCACACTGGATGAAAAAACAGTAACAATTGAGTCCCTGAGGAAGGTCCCAAACGGACCGAAACGTTAGACAAAATAAAATAACAGTTTTTTTTTTTTAATTTTGTCAAAACTGAAAAGCCGACGGATATTTCGGCATAACATCTCTCTGTAATAAGGAATCAATTACTGGAGCACATTCCCTGAAAATTTCGGTCCAGTATGGTCCATGCGGAACCGGTTCCTGGAGTCCCCGGAAGGTGGCCAACCTGGATAATTCGATTGAGTAATTTAATCGAATTGTCCAGGTTGGCCACCTTCCGGGTATTTATGCCCCAAACCAAAAGGATGGATACTAACTCTTTACAATTCTTTGTGTTTGGATGTATTTTGCCAAAAGAATGAATGGCTGTTTATTATGGTCCTTTTGAAGCACCGGAATGGCCACCGGGAAACCCGTAACATGGGACCTCTATGACTCAGCACCAAAACTATGCATGCGACAGCTCAATCTTCATGATTTTGAACACCTATGAGTCTTCTAGTTCAATTATATATGAATGACCACTTTGGTTCGTCTTGACTACCAAAATAAACCAGGAATGACCACCGGAGGTATCCGTATTCAAGGACATTTAAATTTTTGTACTAAATCTAGGCATGTAACGGCAAAATCTTCATGATTTTGAATATCTGTGGTTCTTTTAGTTCAATTATAGATGAATGAGCACTCTGGTTCATTGTGATCATCGAAATAACCCAGGAATGACCACCGGAGATATCCGTAATGTAGGATAATTCAGTTTTTGTTGCAACATTAGACATGCGACGACTCAATCTCCCTCATAAATTAATGAATGGACAGCCAGTTTGATCCAACCCAGGAATGGCCAGGAACATGAATGAATCTTCGTATCTATCATGCGGGGGTTTATGAATAAGGTTCATACTCAGGAAGACTCAACCCAACATGTTCTATAAAGTTTGGAATCCAACGGATCTTGCGGAACTCGTAACAAATATTTTTTGAAGTTAAATCAAATGAGCCTGGCTTGTAGGCTCATACAATTACTGGGCTGGTGGCGACTAAATGTCTTGAAAATAGAAATTTTAGAAGTCTTTTGCCTGAAAAACAGATACCTAACAGGAACCTAGAGAACGAAAAGAAATCTAAAACGCAACAAGTATTAAAAGTTTGATTACTCACGTAATCTAACCAGACATTTCTTGAGAACTCCTCGTAACATTACGAGACGTTATTGTTCGTATTATTGAACGCATTTTTCTAATTTCCCAGGAATTTACATGGTACATGATAAAAATAATGCCATTGTAACCTCCGATGAAACTTGTGTAAGTTCTAAAGTAACCCTTTACGAACTCCTTCAAAGATCTCTGAAAGGGTGATAGGTCATTTGGCATAAAGTCGTTTGACATAAAGCCGTTTGGCATAATGGTCATTTGGCATAATAGTCGTTTGGCATAATGAGTCTGAAACCATGAATTTCTCAATTTTGGCTTCTTTTGTAGTCAATTGATACAAAAAGAAACTTTATTCAACAATCATTCGCTCTTGAATAAATTTAAGCATATAAGGAAAGTTAATGCCAGTTGTATTTTATGATTTATTCAGAAATTACTTTTCATTCAAATATTAATTCTTCTTTGAGTTTCGCTATTGGAACAAATTTTTGCACTGAAGAGTTTTATATATTTAGCATAAATATACCCTTCTTTAAATTGTTCTATTTTTTTTTCTAAATATGATGTAACCATGATTATAGGTATGAAAATTGTTGATTTAAAATTTCTTTGGAGCGATATATTTTTTGAGTATTTTTTGTTTCCAACTGACAAAAGGGCGGCAATCGATAATATTGATCTGCTCAAATTATCAGCGAAAATAGAAATCAATTACTGCAGTTACTTCGATGGGTTGTGCTACTTTTCCCCGAATGTTGTTTTCCCGAATGCCAGTTCCCAGAATATCCCGTTTCCCCGACAAGCCCACTTCCCCGAAAAGTTTTTAGCACTCATAATTGTCGTTACTTTATACATTTCAGGGTGATGAACGAACTGACCATCTAATATGCACCATTCTTTATTTAATTGGCGGTTCTTTCGAGTTCTACCGTCCTCAGCATTTTTGCCAACATGTGTATAGTAGTGTGGGACAAAATTTAGATTCTCGCTCCAGTCCACTTTTTGGATTGCATTTAGGTCCCATAACAACTGTGCAAATTTTTAGCTCGATCGGAGAAACTATATTTTAGTGCCAGGCCTTTAAATTTTGTATGGGATTTACTATGGGAAAACTAACTTTTGCAAAGAAAATTCGCCAGAGGTCGCCCATTGACCTCTATAAAAATTCTGAACACAGACCTCGATAGGTATTTCTACGATGAAGAATATTGCTGAAAACTGCGAAACAATCCGACACTTGTGATAAAAGTTATTCAATGAAAACCTATTTGCAATGCAACGTTGATGAACACATAAAGGAATAACAATAATAACAAAATCGGGCAAAATTTCCGAATAGTCTATGCTTAATAACTTTTTTCACAAGCATCGGATTGCTTTGCGGTCTTCGGCAATGTTGTTAATCGTAGAAACACCTATCGAGATCTGTGTTCAGATTTTTTGTAGAGCTCAATGGGCGACCTCTGGCGATTTTTCTTTGCACAACTAAGTTTTCCTATAGTAAATCCCATACAAACTTTGAAGGGCTGGCACTAAAATATAGTTTCTCCGATCGAGCTGAAAATTTGCACAGTTGTTATGGGACCTAAATGCAATCCCAAATGTGGACTGGAGCGAGAATCTAAATTTTTCATATACCCATGTCCCAGGCTAGTGTATAGCCGAGAATGACAGAATACTTCCTTCTTTAGCCTGTTTATCGTTCATTCTTGTCATTAGTTTTCGGGGAAACCAGTCATTTGGAGAAAATTAGCACAATCACTTCGAAGATTCTGAACGCACTTTTTTATGTCTTTTCGTTTTATTATGCCGAAATAATTTTTGGCGTCCATTCTTCTATTGGTTTAATTATAAAGTTTGGCTTCTTTTAAAAATAGGCTGTTCTTTATATTTATACTGTTTTATATTTTATTATTTAGTAAAGCTAAATGTTAACCATTTTTATATTTTGCTGTTTTATCAATTCTTGCCAGATGTGTTGTTTGAATGATAATTACTTTAGAACCTGCCAATATTCAACATATACTTTTTAAGGGCAAACGCGTTATCTCCTTCTGAGATATGCTGATGGACAAATATTGTTTCAATCACAAATTTTGCCTTCTCTCGATTATAGACGGCGTTTTTGATGTACACTTCCAAAATTCAAATTTCTGTTGAACCGTTGAAAATATTTTCTTTTAAAGATGTGTTGTTCATTTGACTTATGCTGTGAACAGATTTTTTCGTTAGAGCCTTAAACATTTTAAACGAAAAACAATCTGCTCTCGTATATAGGCTATTTTTGCATGAAGTCGCATTGATAGATCTTTAGATTAGAGCTTTTGATATTTTGCATAAAAAGTTCCATTTTTTATCAAGTAATTTTCATCGAGTGTCTGGGACAGAGCTTGATCTGCAGCGAAATATTCTATGAGCCTTCCTTTGATGAATAACTGCGAACCTTCTTTGCCAATTACCTGTTTTCAAATATGTATATCGCAACAAGCTCAAAGATACTCTATGTTCTGAGATGCGGAGACCCGTCACGAGTTTTATTTAGTAATGCTCTCTAATGTCACAACAATTTTTAAAATTCTAGGCTTGCAAAATCTCTGAACGAACCACCTACCATTTTTTTCTGCTATGGGCTCGGTGGTGTTGATCTCGGTAAAAGCTTAAAAAATGCCGATATTTATTTTAAGTCAACCATTATGCCAAACGGCCATTATGCCAAACGACTTTATGCCAAACGGCTTTATGCCAAATGACCTTATGCCAAACGACTTTATGCCAAACGGGGTACAATCCTCTGAAAGCACACCTGAATGCTTCAAAAGTCTTAGGAAATTTCTCAAATTGCTAAGAGAATCGAAAAAAAGAACAATCTCTGGAGAAAGTAGTAAAATACATGCTGTGGAATTAACAGTTGTGAGTTTTTGAAGTATGCATGGAGATTTTACTTGAGAAATTACTCGAGAAATGTTTGGAAGAACTGCATAAGTAATCATTGGATGAAATGCTGGAGAAACTCCAAATTGGAAATTCCTGATGGAACTTCATTGGGAATTTTAGTTCGAATTTAGTGAGGATTACTTGGGAGAATTCTTGATAGATTTGATCGATTAACTCTTAGAGGAATTTTTGAGACAATTTCTGGGACTACCCTCTTTCTTTTCAAAAAACTTCAGAATGAACCTTTGTGAACTATTTTGGAAGAAATCTTGTGAAGAGTCTATGCAAGTTTTTCAGGGAAAACCTCTGGAAAGGTTCGGTAGGAGTTCTCGAATTATCTTTACAAGGTCAAAATATTATTTAGTCCAGTCTGTTGAACACCTACCAATTGGTAAAGATATACATTTATAAATGTTTGCCCTTTACTGGCATATGCCAGATGAATTTGTCAAACAGACACACTGTGTCTTCTGATTATAAGTTCCCAAAAGTATGGTGGAGACATCTTTAGATAAATTTTGGATAGATCAAAGGAGGAATCTTTGAAAGTATTCCAGAAGAAATGTCTGGAGAAATCGCTTGGAAAATTCTTGAAGCTTCATGTTCAGGAATCTGTAATATTTTCTTTAGAGGTGAAGGATTACGAGATAATTAAAACCTCTCTAATAATATTTAAAAAAAGGAATCTGTAAAGAAATTTCTGAAGAATCTGTGAAATAATCAAGTGTCTCGAAAAGCTTTTCTGGAGACTCTAAAATTTTTATTAAAAATAAGGTCTTAAACTTCGATCAACAACATGGTTTTTTTTAAAGACTTCAAGTCCAAGTTTTGGCTTCAACGATTGGTTGTCCAACGGCTATCAAAAAAAAGTCAGTGCAGGACTTCGAATTAACAGACGTAATATTTATTTTATGAACCTGCGTGAGCCTAATTACAGTAGAAGTTCTGAAAAACAGTTCGAAGTTCAAAATCAACCATCAAGAATTTCTGCGAAGATTTTTTCAAAAATGTTTCACGAAAGTCCTAAGTTCTCCAGGAAATCATCCAGTAATTATTCCATCGAATTTCCTAGGATTTCTCTAAAATAATGGTTTAAAGATATCTTCAAGAATTCAACCAGTAAATTCTCCAGAATTAAATTAAGGATTTTATTACAATTTTCTCCAAAATTTTCGTGCATATTTCAAGTAGGAACTTTTCTAAGAATGCCTTCAGGAAATGGTTTAGAGATAGTCCACCTAGGATACTTTCAGGGACTCCTCAAGATATTTTTTTTGAATTTATACAGATTTAATTCTAGAAATAACTCGAAATGTTTCAAATTGATGAAATCCAAATGTTTGGATGCATTGCAGTCGTGATCCCTGGATGAAATTCTGGAGAAATTCGTGGATAATTCTGAACCAGGGGGAGCTTCATGAGGGGAGCTCCTGGTCAAATTTACTAAGTATTTCTTAAGTTCTTCATACATTTCCTTGAATAATCTCTGGACGTTTTTTTTGGAGAGATTCCTGTGGGAAACCGTGATTAAATTCCTAAAAGAAAGCCCGATGAATTCTTGGTGGAATAAAAAAAATTTCTAAACAATTGTTGTTTTCAAAATTTTTGGAATAAACATTTGCGAACTATTTTGAAAAAAATAATCTGGTAAAAAAGAAGTTAGTGGAAAAATCTCCGGTGACAATCCTGAGAATTGTGGATAAATTATATCAAACATCCCTTGAGAAATCGCAGGAAGAGTTTCCTGACTAATTCCTGTGAGAATTCGTGGAGGAATTTCTGAAGAGATTCCCGGAAGAGTCCCTGCAAGTCTGGAAAAATCGTTAAAATAATTCCGAAAGCTTTCCATCGATGAATCTTAGAAGAAATTTCAGAAAATATGGAATATTTACGAAAAAATATATGCAGATCCTCTATTAGATATCAACCAACTGGCTTTAGGACATTTCGTCGAATGACATTTCGTCGAATGACATTTGGTCGAAAGTACATTTGGTCGAAAGGACATTTGGTCGAATGGACATTTGGTCGAACTGCTTTGGAACATTTATTTTGGTCGAATGACGTGTAGTTCAACGGAAACTTGGTTGAAAGTTTATTTTTAAATAGTTTATTGAAAGATCATTTGGTAAAATTGATTGTGGTTTTCTAAGTATAACAAAGTTGGTAGGATAACGTATTCTTTTGCATAATCTGAATTGATAACTGTTGAATAAAAAATGGGACATTTTATGTAGTCTTATTTTTGAATCTCATATTTTTTCATTTGAAATTTGAAAGTATACCAAAATCTAATATTTCGATGAATATTAAAATAAACTTTTAAGGAGTTTTTTTTTTGTACATTGGCTGAAATATTTAGCTCTAGTAAATTTATTATTCTTTGAAAATATCATCATTCTTCGAAAACTGTTGAACAAGTTATTTTATTGCACATCGATGTGAACATAATGTTTTTATTGTTTATTAATCTTTTGAAATGTCATCGTTCTTCGTTATGAACTGCTGATTTGGTCGAAAGACATTTGGTCGAATGACATTTAGTCGAATGACATTTAGTCGAATGACGTTTGGTCGAAAGTATATTTGGTCGAACGGACATTTAGTCGAATGGACATTTGGTCGAAAAGGTTTAGTTGTCAAAAAAAGCATTTGATAATTAGTCGAGCCGACATTTCGCGGAAGGGGTCGAATCTGAATAGTATGGAAACAAAGTTTTACGATCAGGAATCTATGACATTTGGTCGAAAGACATTTGGTCGAATGACATTTAGTCGAATGACGTTTGGTCGAAAGTACATTTGGTCGAACGGACATTTAGTCGAATGGACATTTGGTCGAAACTTTTTAGTTGCAACAGAAATAAAAATTTATATTTGGAGAGGATAGTGCTCGAGTCTAAATATTATGAAAGCAAAGTTTTTCGTTTTGTCTGACTATCGTCGATATTAGCATTTTATCGCTAATACAAGATTGATTGAATATTTGAAAACAGTATCAGCCATTTTATCAACAATCTATATGCGATTAGCAAAATTTTGTTATTCAATTTTATGGACGCTCTTGCAACATATTGATCAACCTCTTACGTTTTCGACGTTTCATACTGCATGGCATGTTCTGCGATTCGTGATAAGCTGATCTTAAATGCAAACAAGCCAATTTTGTCACCTCAGTCAACTCGTCTTCTCTTACCCGATACAAAAAAACTGCACAAATTTCATTTTGAATAATCCGATGCTTCTGCTGTAAACCCTGCTATTCACCCGAGGTCATCAACATTGTCAGCAAAGCCATATATTTACTTGAGGAATGTTATTGAACTGGAAGTCACTATAAGCCAATTGGTCATAGGTAGAGTTACCGTCACCCTCGCCATGAAGGTTTCCTTAAACCATGACTTCGCCATGCAGGTTTTCTTTAAAGCAAATTTTTCCTGCCGTTCTAATTCTGATATCCGCATTCAAAAATCTTACCCACGTCCGTGAGCTGCAAGATTCGGAATTCAAAGAAAGATCTCGTGCACTCTCTCCAAATGCTTCCATCAGATGAGCTGATCTTCATTACGAAGATCGATGATATTTCAAAAAAATAATAAATAAAGAAAACAATATGTTCACATCATTGAATTATAAAATAACTTGTCGAGCAGTTTTTCAAAGAATGATAATATTTTAAAAGGATAAAAAAATCACTAGAGTTAAGTATTTTAGTCAATGTACAAAACACTATTAAAAAGTTCATTTGAATTATCATTGAAATCCTAGATTTTGGCATAACTTTAAATTGCAAATAATATGTGTATTAAGTTTAAGAATAAGACTGCATAAAATGTTCTCTTTTTTTCAACAACTTTTAATGATTCAGATTATTCAAAAGAATACGCTATCTTATCAACTTTGCATAACTTGGAAAACAATAATCAATTTTACCAAATGATCTTTCAATAAACCAATTCAAAATAAGCTTTCAACCTAATTTCCGTTCAACTAAACATCATTCGATAAAAATAAATGTTCTAAAGCCATTCGACCAAATGTCCATTCGACCAAATGTCCTTTCGACCAAATGTCATTCGACCAAACATCATTCGACCAAATGTCACTCGACGAAATGTCCTAAAGCCCCTATACTTTCTGTTGCAACCAAACCTTTTCGACCAAATGTCCATTCGTCGAAATGTCCGTTCGACCAAATGTACTTTCGACTAAATGTCATTCGACTAAACGTCATTCGACCAAATGTCTTTCGACCAAATGTCATAGATTCCAACCAACTATACATATGATCGCATCAATTATATTATATGGTTGATTGAAATTAACCAGCAAATATGACTGACAGGACAATTCCTTTTCATCGTTTAGAACACCAAGCATGTAGATAATTCTAATTTAGGTACCCTCAATTCTATTATTCATTTATTATTCATTTATCTGTTTTAATTCCAACTGATCTTACAATGATCTTATTGAAATGTAATTCTAAAACTTAAAATTAACATATTTTAAACAAATACATAACGGAGCAGCAAACAATAATTTTTAAAACACAAATACAAACAATACGGATCGCAAATGAATGGTGAGATTACATAACATTTTATGAACTATGCTATTTTTCTATGGTTCCAGTATACCAATGATCACGTTTCTCACAAATGATTGTGAAACTCCCTGAAATAAATTCCAGCAGGCCAAGTCGATGGTAGCAGAGCAGTTTGCTTAGAACAAGCCTTAATCCCAACTTTGAAGGAAACGTACGACATTGACGAAGGATGTTTCCATACAGGAATAAGCAGTTTGACTACAGCAGAGACATTCGGACCTAGAGAATCTTCAACCATCTTGGCTATATCGTGTTCTGTAACGTGGTTCTTCAGCCTCGTAAAGAAAAGCCAACACTTTTCATCCAACACATCGGGAACAACGGTGGCATTTGAATTTGTAGCATTTTTTGTTCCACATAGCAGTTTTGGTGACGTCATCGGGGAAGACTGGGCAGCGGGCGGATCAGTATTGAAGCTTCGAAGAGATTGCATTTCTGTTGCAGTTTCGTTGAAAGTGACATTCCTAAGGGTATCCTGTATGGCAGCAATTTGTTTCTTCATTTCCAAAATTTCATCGTCATTGGACAACTTTTCTTTCACTGCATCTGGTCGAGGGTTCACCTGAATATTGGCGTCTTTCTTCGGTAAACGATCATTTCGTATTTCACGTATCTGTTGGATGCACATATCACAAATCCACCAAAAATTGGATTTTTTTAGGTATCCCTTCAATTCGTCTTTAGAGTAAGGTGGGGCAAAAGTTCGACCTTAGTGGTATAATCAAAGTTTCCAGGAAAACAACAGCAGTTAAAACAAAACAAATACCATACAGTGTACCTTCAACATATTGGCTATAATTTTGCTTAACAAACTTGTGTCAAAATATTTACACATTTTTAGTTATAACAGTTTCAAAATTGATTGTCTTATTCGAACTTTTGCCCCACCGGTGGGGCAAGAGTTCGAATCTAGTGTGGGGCAAAAGTTCGCTGGCTAAAACACAAAATATCGATCCTTTTATGACAGGCATACTTTACACCAACCGTAAACTTAAGTTTGACGAAAAATATACACTAAATTTTCATCAAAAAATTGCCCAAAACCGGGTTAATTGTAATATACTCAAAAATAGCAGTTTTTCGCCAAACTAAGTGGAAATGGAAAATTTTGGTGACAATTTTCACACGTTCAGACAAATTTAACTAAATTTGAAGATAATATGTGGATTTTAGGCAATTTGCAAATTTTTCCGTGATTTTATACATGGGTCGAACTTTTGCCCCGCTGATTCGAACTTTTGCCCCACTATGGGCCAAAAATTGTTTTCAAGCATTTATGCAAAAACTAATACACCTCAAAGCAACCTTATGATAGGCCTAGAAACGCCCTTACATAAAATATTGTAAAAGATTTTATCTTCAATTGGTTCCATGCAACGAAAGTTTGACCAAAAATTACAATATTCACGTCGAAAAACAACAAATAACCATAACTTTTCCAAATCTCAATCGATTTTTATGATATTTGGATTGAAAGTCTCCTACTTGAATAGCATTCGAACCACCATGACATTTATAAGATTTGTTTTGAATTGAGCTAGAAATCTTAAAAAAAACTTTTACCCCACTCGAACTTTTGCCCCACTTTACTCTACTGAGCCTGACACACTTGATGTGATACACTTTGCCGCAGAAACCTTCG
Organism: Aedes aegypti; assembly: GCF_002204515.2. NCBI lineage: Eukaryota > Metazoa > Arthropoda > Insecta > Diptera > Culicidae > Aedes > Aedes aegypti. The sequence continues at coordinate 219,583,342 of NC_035107.1, read as the reverse complement.
CAAGCGATACAATCATCGCCTCGGACGATTGAAGAGGAGCATTGTTTGCAGATCGTCGGTGTGTTACCAGTTTCTCTCATATCCATCCTGAACCATGGGCAGCAATAACAACAATACAACAATCAGCGTTCGTAATCGGTGGGGTATAATTTCAATCTAGTTTTTACGGTAGTCACGATACGATATTGAAAAATTGACTTTTGATAAATGTAGATATCGCAGTACAATGGCTTAATCCGCGAAAAGGTGTCGATTTTGCTCCTTCAGCACATAAATAAAACTAATTGAAAGTACAGCTTAAGCAAAGGCAGCCTACTCGTTACAACAACGCAACACACAACACAATTCTTTACATAAATGGAAATTTCAGTGTACCTTTGAAATTGTAATCGCTTTATGACGCATTTCAGTACAGAATTTCTTCCGAAACCACCCCTCACTCTGAGATGAAACAATGCGCCCTCATCACAGCATCCATCCAATCAAAGCACAGCAGGAATAAACACATAAAACTAATGCTTCCTTTTGACGACCTTCCCCCTCCCTTCCCACAAATCCGGAACCTTCTTCGGTCATTGATTTCTGATCCTACTTAGGTTTCACCTTTGTCTTATTCACTTACTGCAGCAGCAGGCCCATTTCTACTGTGACGTTTTGATAACAACCGGATCTTATTCCCTCGTCCTTCCCGACTTTCCTCTTCCCTTCGGAGTCTACTCGAAAGCCCATCCAACCTAATAATAAATAGTCACATTCACACATTTCTCACTGCTCCGGGCAATACCTTACCTAGCGACCGAGTCGGAGGAAGAACTTTTTGCACACCTGGCTCTCTCGGTCCAAGCATTGTTGAGGTTCTTCATGGCTTCACGACGGCTGTCGTCGTCGTCCCCGTTGGGCCTCTCCCAGAGTTCATTTGTTCGTTCCTTGTAGACACCGAGTTATGACAGTTGCCCCGGTCCACATGGAAATCGGAAGCTCACAAGGACATGGTTCCGACAGGTCCACCTTCTTGTGCTCCCCTTCATATCCGAACCTCGCCCTAGAGAGGAGTTGGTGTCGTTTCCGATTCGGTCCAACAACTGGTAGGTTTGTGTAAATTTTGCTGGGCATTGTGATAATGCTCGGTTAGTTGGGCACAAAATGTCATGGATGTCATCTCGGTCGGTTCGGAGAGATGACTGACCGTTGTTGATGATGATTGTGACAGCCCAGGACAGGTTTTGGAATTTTGAATTTGAATTTTGGGAATGATCGGTGCGGTTTTTCTGTTTGTGGTGAGCTCGTTTTATTTTCTGAATTTATGACATTTGATCCAGAGTGAATGCCCAATAATAGTGAAATTGGAATAAAATATTGAAGAGAGTCCTGAAATGATTCTGATGAGAATTCTGTGAGGATTGTGATGAGAACCATGAGAGATTTGTGTAGTGTTTGATGAGAATCCTGAGAGGATTGTGATGAGTTTCTTGAGATGAATGTAATGAGAATCATGAAATGACTTTCACTTTTGTGAAAAATGCAATCCTCTAATTCTGATGACAATACTGATAGGACTTTGATGAGATTCCTGATGGAATTATGAAGAGAACCCTAATAAGATTCTTATGGAGTTCTATTGAAAATCCTTAGAGGATTGCGATGAGAATCCTGAGAGTACTGTGATTATGATGCTTCTAATGTGAATCGGAGGATAATTTTGACAGGACTCTGAGGGAAACCCAGAAAAAAAAGGTTTCTTTTAAGAACCCTGAGAGGATTGTGAGAATCCTGAAAAGATGTGGTAAAATTCGGAAAATATCTTCGTCAATTTGTGTTTTTTTCCCAAACATTAAAATCACATATATCAACTCTCTTCTCATGGAAAGTTTGATCACACTCCCTTTCGTGCCACTTATCAAATTCAAGCAGTTTCCCAAACCATTCCTAAGGGCAAATCCTTTCCCAACAACATACAAAGAATTTCCACCGCAAACGCCTATCAAATGTCAACAGGCGCCGCCACCGTTTTCACTGTAAACCTCTTCCTCCTTAGCGTGTCAAACTGTTTCCAAACAAAACAAAAACTTTCCTTCCCCTTCCCACCTTAAGACATCCAATCCCTTCTCCGTAACCCTTTCCCGAGTGTCAGCACAGAAAAAATGAAACGGAAAGTGACCAAGCCGGCCGAACTCTGGCCCAAACCGATTCAACTGCCTAATTAAATTTAGAAACTTTTCCGTTTGACGTCGGTTACGTATCGCTTTCCTGTCCAATCCCACCACCACCACCACTAGTTGAATGTTTCCTTTCGTTCTTGGTGATGGCGAACAAAACGGAAGAAAAGGGAAAGGCATTTTCGGGGTCGACCACAAATCCTTTTCATTTGTTTGACCCATACTCCTGGCGAGCAGTTCTTCGGTTTTCTTGCTATGCGCTCGACGAGTTTCTTTTGGGAGTGTGTTGGCAGTCGCTGAGTCCGTAGAAGATTGTTTGTAAAGTACGGATAATAGGATTATTTTTCCGGAGTTTTCTTTTGCGCACTATTGAGGAGGAATTCCCGGGGAAGAAATTTCGAGCGGATAATGAAGATTTCATTCCAAAGCTTTATTGCTGCACCTTGTACCAGTGCCCGAACGAAAAAATACAAGTATTTGAACAGTTGAAACCGACCAAAATTTTCTCAGGATTCAGGCTCAGAATACTCTCAGAAATCAGGTTTAGAATTCTCTCTGGATTCTGGTTCAGAATCCTGTCAATAAGAACCCTCTCAGGATTCTGATTTAAAATAATCTCAGGATTCTTGTTCAGAATCCTCTCTGGATTCTGGCTTAGAATTCTTTCCGGATTCTGGCTCAGAATCCTCTCCGGATTCTGGCTCAGAATCCTCTCCGGATTCTGGCTCAGAATCCTCTCCGGATTCTGGTACAGAATCCTCCCTGGATTCTGGTACAGAATCCTCTCCGAATTGTGCTTCAGAATCCTCTCAGGATACTGGTACAGAATCCTCTCCGCACTTTGGTACAGAATCCTTTCCAGATTCTGGTTCAGAATCCTCTCCGGATTCTGGTTCCGAATCCTCTCCGGATTGTGGTTCAGAATCCTCTCCGGATTTTGGTACAGAACCCTCTCAAGATTCTGATCCAGAATCCTCTCTGGATTCTGGTTCAGAATCCTCTCCGGATTCTTGTACAGAGTCCTCTCCGGATTCTTGTACAGAATCCTCTCGGGATTCTGGTTCAGAATCCTCTCCAGGTTCCTGTTCAGAATCCTCTCCGGATTTTGGTCCAGAATCCTCTCAGGAATCTTCAGAATCCTCTCAGGAATCTTCAGAATCCTCTCAGGATTCTGGTTCGAAAAATTAACCTCTCAGCATTCTGATTGAGAATTCTCTCAGAAATCTGATTCAGGACGCTCTCAGGATTCTGGTTTGAAATCCTCTCCGGATTTTGGTACAGAATCCTCTCTGAATTCAGGTACAGAATCCTTTCCGGGTTCTGGTACAGAATCATCTCCGTATTCAAGTACTGAATCCTCTCCGGATTCTGGTACAGAATCCTATCCGCACTCTGGTACAGAATCCTTACCGGATTCTGGTTCAGAATCTTCTCCGGATTCTGGTTCAGAAGCCTCTCCGGATTCTGGTTCAGAATCCTCTCCGGATTCTGGTTCAGAATCCTCTCCGGATTCTGGTTCAGAATCCTCTCTGGATTCCGGTTCAGAATCCTCTCCGAATTGTGGTTCAGAAGCCTCTTCGGATTCTGGTACAGAATCCTCTCCGGATTCAGGTTCAGAATCCTCTCAGGATTCTGTTTCAAAATCGTCTCCGGATTCTGGCACAGAACCCTCTCCGGATTTTGGTTCAAAACCCTGCCGGATTCTGGGTCAAAATCCTTTCCGGATTCTAGTTCACAATCTTCTCCGGATTCTGGTTCAAAATCCTTTCCGCATTCTGGTTCAGAATCCTCTCCGGATTCTGGTTCAGAATCCTCTCAGGATTCTGGTTCAGAATCCTCTCAGGATTCTGGTTCAGAATCCTCTCCGGATTCTGGTTCAAAACCCTGCCGGATTGTGGTTCAAAATCCTTTCCGGATTCTAGTTCATAATCCTCTCCGGATTCTGGTTCAAAATCCTCTCCGGTTTCTGGTTCAAAATCCTCTCCGGTTTCTGGTTTAGAATCCTCTCCGGTTTCTGGTTTAGAATCCTCTCCGGATTCTAGTTCACAATCCTCTCCGGAATCTGGTTCAGAATCCTCTCCGCATTCTGGTTCAGAATCTTCTCCGGATTCTGGTTTAGAATCCTCTCAGTATTCTGGTTCGGAGTCCGCTCAGGATTCTGGTTTAGAGTCTTCTCAGGACTCTGGTTCAGAGTATTCTCAGGATTCTTGTACAGAATCCTCTTCGGATTCTGGCTCAGAATCCTCTCCGGATTCTTGAAAAGAGTCCTCTCTGGATTCTTGTACAGAATTCTCTCGGGATTCTGGTTCAGAATCCTCTCCAGGTTCTGGTTCAGAATCCTCTCCGGATTTAGGTTCAGAGTCCTCTCAGGAATCTTCAGAATCCTCTCAGGATTCTGGTTCGAAAAATTAACCTATCAGGATTCTGATTAGGAATTTTCTAAGAAATATGGTTTAGGATGCTCTCAGGATTCTGGTTTAAAATCCTCTCCGGATTCTGGTTCAAAATCCTCTCCAAATTCTGGTTCAGAATCCTCTCAGGAATCTTCAGAATCCTCTCTGAATTCTGGTTCGAAAAATTAACCTCTAAGCATTCTGATTAAGGATTCTCTCAGAAATCTGGTTTAGGATGCTCTCAGAATTCTGGTTTAAAATCCTCTCAGGATTCAGGTTCAGAATCCACTCAGGTTTCTGGTTCAGAATCCTCATAGGAATGTGGTTCAAAATCCTTTCAGGATTCTGATTGAGAATCCTCTCAGGATTCTGATTGATCATCCTCTCAGGATTTTGGTTTAGAATTCTTTCTGGATTTTGGTTCAGAATCCTCTCTGAATTCTGGTTCAGAATCCTCTCCGGATTCTGGTTCAGAATCCTCCCCGCATCCTGGTTCAGAAGCCTCTCCGGAAACTGGTTCAGAATCCTCTCCGGATTTGATTCAGAATCCTCTCCGGATTCTGGTTCAGAATCCTCTCCGGATTCTGGTTCAGAATCCTCTCCGGATTCTGGTTCAGAATCCTCTCCGGATTCTGGTTCAGAATCCTCTCCGGATTTTGGTTCAGAATCCTCACAGGATTCTGGTTCAGAATCCTCACAGGATTCTGGTTCAGAATCCTCTCCGGATTCTGGTTCAGAAGCCTCTTCGGATTCTGGTACAGAATCCTCTCCGGATTAAGGTTCAGAATCCTCTCAGGATTCTATTTCGAAATCGTCTCCGGATTCTGGCACAGAATTCTCTCCGGATTCTGGTTCAAAACCCTGCCGGATTCTGGTTCAGAATCCTCTCCGGATTCTGGTTCAGAATCCTCTGCGGATTCTGGTTCAGAATTCTCTGCGGATTCTGGTTCAGAATTCTCTCCGGATTCTGATTCAGAATCCTCTCCAGATTCAGGTTCCTCTCCGGATTCAGGTTCAGAATCCTCTCCGGATTCTATTTCGAAATCGTCTCCGGATTCTGGCACAGAATCCTCTCCGGATTCTGGTTCAAAACCCTGCCGGATTCTGGTTAAAAATCCTCTCCGCATTCTGGTTCAGAATCCTCTCCAGATTCTGGTACAGAATGCTCTTCGGATTCAAGTTCTGAATTCTTCCAGGATTCTGTTTCAAAATCGTCTCCAGATTCTGGCACAGAATCCTCTCCAGATTCTGGTTCAAAACCTTGCCGGATTCTGGTTCAAAATCCTTTCCGGATTCTAGTTCACAATCCTCTCCGGAATCTGGTTCAGAATCCTCTCCGCATTCTGGTTCAGATTCTTCTCCGGATTCTGGTTCAGAATCCACTCCGGATTCTGGTTTAGAATCCTCTCAGTATTCTGGTTCGGAGTCCATAGATAGATAAATTTCCATGAAATAGATAAATTTCTGGAGGAACTCAATGAAGAACCTCTGATCGAGATTATATAGGAATTCCTGGAGGAGTTCCTAACAGATTTCCAGAAATAATCCCTACAATAATTTAGAAGCATTGATCTAGAACACTATTTCTTGAGAAACTTTTAGAGTTATTTTTGTGAAAATACTGCAGGTAGTTGCGTTGGATTCTCTGCAGCAAGTTCTGGGGAAATTTCTCTGAACATATCTTGAACCATCTTTTCTGAATTTTTTAGACAAATTCCTGAGAAAATTTGTGACATATCTCAGGTGGGATGCCTGGAGGAGTCCGGAATATTCTGGAAGACCATTTCTAATAAAATCTTTATTTTTTATTAGAAAAGGTCTTCCAGAATACTCCGGACTCCTCAAGGCCTCTCACAAGAAATTTCTTACATATTTTCTCAGGAATTTGTACAAAACTTCCAGAAAAGATTGTTCAAGATTTGTTCAGAGGAATTCCAGAGACTTACCCCCAAAAAAGAGACTTTCTAGTGACTTGCCCTAAAAGAGTGACCAAGTCTCTACAAATAATCCTGCTTCTAGCCCTGCTGATGGGACAGAGCGAAAGATGTAAATTTATGGTAACTCGTCCCTCAATGGCCCGGTATGCTGCTCCTCTCTAGACTCGAGATCCTTCGATGAAGATGATGATGATAAAATGAATAAGTAACTAAGTAAATAAAACATCCCCTCTAAAACAAAACTGCTGCCGGTGCGATGCGGTGCTTCAGGTCCGACGGTCCGAAGTCCTCCTCCTCCTGAGGGAGCTTCAACAACTTTGTGTACACGACAACCGGTCATAAACATAAAAGCAAATATTACCGATTCGGTTTTAATCCGGACTCTTCGTCCTGACGGTCTCTTCCTTGGACCCCCTCATATTCCACTGAGTGTGAGCAGAGGCTCATCCAAATGACCAAAACAGGTTCAGTTCCTCCCCCTATTAGAACTTCTCCGGAATTCGATGGCCACAACCGAAGTATGAAAAGCTAGCTGACATAATCAAAACTCAATCAAATTATTACTCTTTGCTGAGGGGATGGACAAAAGATGTCCTCTTTCTCTCAACGAAAGGGTCGAAGTATAGATTTGTTTGAATCGGTTGAGTTAGTTTGTGTTTGCTTGAGCCGATTAGGAATTTATGAGATGGGGCCGATAACGGAATTGGTTTCAATTTGTGTCGTTTATAGGTTTATTGATTGACGACTACATAGATGACGATGAGTCAGAAGTGGAGAAATTGTGAACAATAGGTTTACTTGGGCATTCCAAATTGTTTGTGCTGATGAAAAGGGGAATTCTTTTGTTAAATTAATTGAATGGGATAAAAGCTTGGAGGAGAATTATGACAGATGAATGGGTGAATTTGCATTATTAGGAAAACATTAGTTTAACAAATTGAGATCTTACTCTCAGAATTCTGCTTCGGAATCCTCTCAAAATTAAGCTGTAGAATCCTTTCAGGAAACTGATTCAGAATCCTCTCAGCACTCTGGCTTAAAATCTTCTAGGATGCTGGTTCAGAATTCTACCTGGATTCTGCAGCGGAATTCTCTCAAAATGTAGCTGCAGAATTTCTCAAAGAGCTGATTCAGAAACCTTTCATGAATTTGATTCAGAATCCTCTCATCATTTTATTTTACAATCCTCTCAAGAGCCTGGCTCAAAATCCTCTCACGATTCAAGTTTAGAGTTCTTTCAGTATTCTGGTACGGAATCCTCTCAAAATTAGACTGTAGAATCCTTTCACGATTATGGTTCAGAATCCACTCAATTCATCTGAGGATTCTGATTCGGAATCCTCTCAAAATTCTGGATCTGAGTTCTCTCAGGATTCTGCTTCAGATACATCTCAAAATTCAGCTTCAGAGTTCTCTAAGTATTCTGGTTCAGAATCCTTCAGTATTTTGATTTGAGATCCTCTCAGGATTGATTATGATTCAAAATACTCTTGGGGTTCTGGTTCATAATGCTCTCAGAAGTATGGTTCGGAATCCTTTCTAGATTCTGCTTCAGAACCCTATTAAAATTCTGGTTCAGAATCCTCTCTGGATTCTGGTTCAGAATCCTCTCTGGATTCTGGTTCAAAATCCTTTCCGGATGCTGGTTCAGAATCCTCTCCGGATTTTAATTCAGAATCCTCTCACGATTCTGCTCCGGAATCTTCTCGAAATTAAGCTGTAGAATTCTCTTAGGATTCTGGTTCAGAAATCTGTCAGGATTCTGCATCGAAATCCTCTCAAAACTGAGCTGCAGAATCCTCTTTTGATTCTGCTTCAGAATCCTCTCCATAACTCTGGTTCGGAATCCTCGCCGGATTCTGGTGCAGGATCCTCTCCGAATAATAGTTTAATTCCTCTCAGGATTTTCTTCAGAATCCTAACAGGATTATCTTTGGGATGCTCCCAGGATTCTCTTAAGAATCTTCTTAGGATTCTCTTCGGAATCTTCTTAGGATTCTCTTCCGAATCCTCTCAAGATTCTGTTGAGAATCCTCTCAGGATTCTCTTGAGAATCTTTTCAGTATTTTTTTTTTGAAATCCTCTCAGAATTCTCAGGATCTTCCCAGAATTCTTTTGAGAATCCTCTTATCCCTCTTAGAATCCTTGCCGGTTTATTATCAGAATCCTTTATGGATTATTATCAGAATCCTTTATAGATTCTCTTCAGAATTATTTTAGGATTCTCTTCAAAATCTGCTCAAGTTTTCCTTCAGTATCCTCTCAGGATTCTTCTTGGAATCTCCTCAGGATTCTTCCTTGAATCCTGTGGGGATTCTCCTCGGAATCTTCTCAGGATTCTTTTAAAAAGTCTATCAGGATTCTCTTCAGAATTCTCTCAGGATTCTCCTGAGTATCATCTCAGGCATTTTTTCAGGATCCTATCAGGAATCTCTTCAGAATATAATCAGGATTTTCTTCAGTATCCTCTCAAGATTCTATTCAGCAGTTTCTCAGGATTCTCATCATAATCCTTTCAGGATTCCCTTCAGAATTTAGGATGCTATTCAGAATATTCTCAGGATTCTCTTCAGAATCTTCTTAGGATTCTCTAAAGAATCTTATCAGGATTCTCTTCCAAATCATCTCAAGATTCTCTTCATAATCCTCTCAGGTATCTCCTCCAAATCTTTCCATGTTTCTCCGTAGAATTCTCTCTGCATTATCCTCGAAATTATCTCAGGATTCTATCCAAAATCCTCTCAGGCATCTCTTCAGAATACTATTAGGATTCTCTTTGGAATTCTCTCAAAATTCTCTTCAAAAACCTCCAAAATCCTCGTCGAATTCTTCTCTACAAGATTCTGATTTACAAACCTCATCAGATTTTTTTGAGAATTATTTTCAGATTTCTCTTAGAATTCTCTTCAGGTTATTCTCAGTTCCCTTCAGAATTCTGTCACCATTCTATTCAGAGCCTACAGGACGATCTCTCGAGCCCTGTTAGGTTTATGGCTTTGATGTCCGATATTACTATTTTCTGTTAAACATTCCCCCATCAATTTTGTTCTATAACACTTTCCGGATTCAGGTTTGGAATCTATATATCATTTTGCTTCAGATTTCTCTTCTGATCATGCTTCAGAATCCTCTCAGGATTCTCATTCAGGATCCAATCAAAATTCTGCTTAAAAACTCATGGAATTTCACTTCAGAGGCATATTCTACTCCAAATAATCTTGTAATTTTGCCTCAGAATTCGACTTCAGAATCTTTTTGTGCCTGAGAGCTCTCTTGGGATTCTGTTGCAGAATTCTTTTAGGATTTTGCTCTAGAATGTTCTTGGGATTTCCCATTCTACTTCAGAATCCTCCAACAATTCTAATAAGGAATTTCTAGGATTCTCCTTAGAATTCTTCAATGTTTTATTTATAATCCACTTTGAGCTTTGGTTTATAATCTCAAAGAATTTTGCTTGAAATTTTTATTCAATAGAACGCTTGAAAAGATTGAAAAAAACAATTCTGTCTTCAACACTTAAGTCACCAAATTTCCAACGGTAAGAATTTCTCCACACCTTTAATGGTGCACAAATCCCCAAATTCCCAGTCCTGATTTGAATAAGCAAAGTACACACCCTGCTGCAAACATTACACCTAGCTATCTACCATCGAAATCCAAATCGTCAGGTTTGCTTCTTGCAGCACAACTGTGTGCATCAAAACCGACTATGACGACGACTCCGGCAATGAGAACGGTAACATTACGACCAGCAGAGATGATCCGGTTTGGTTGGTCCTCCGGAAAACTTTTATTCCCACCAAGGGATCCGTTTTTTTGGCACTATTTCAGTAGATGTGTATTCGTACTCAACACAGCAACCGGAACAGGGAATTAGTTACAGATAATGTTCTGAAATATTCATGGACTACGCAATGGCTACAGACGGTGCGAGCGAGAGAGAGCGGAAGTGCTAAAATGTGTAAACATACGTTCGTCCGAATGAACTCCTGCACACAAAAACCGAGAATTTTTGCTCCAAACACATGTTTTATTCATCCAGGTTCGGGTACTCTCACCAGGAATTACTGTTGCTGCACACAAAAACATTCTCTCCCTCTCAACGGTCGACCGAAGTAACAAAGTTCTTTTTTTTCCCCTATAGTGAAAAGAGGAACCCCCAAAAATAGATTCCGGCAGAAACACACCGAAAGAAGGAAAAACAACCTTTCGAGAATGGGTGGCAAATTATTTGTTGGAAAATTTGCACGATAAAATCCAATTGGAATCTTTGGAGAGAGAGCAGGTTTGGCAACACAGCAAAAAAAATGGTAATATTACATCATTTTTGCTGCATATCACACTAGTCATAAATATGGCGTAAATTTACATTAGATTCCATGTAATAACATGAAAGAAACGTCGTAAATGGTAAATTTACGTCGTTTAATACATATAATTACAACAATTCGAATGTAATTTTCAGCAATACTTACGAAGAGAGTGATGTGCATCGAAAATGACGTAATATCAAATTATCTTTTTTTGCTGTGAAGAAGTTACCCGGATCGAAATTTAATTTTCCAACCGAACCAACTAACACAAGAAGGGAGGAAACACTTGAACGGGAGGGGCAGGGCAAATTTACGTCCGTGTCGATTGTACCTACAGTAGTATGTATTTTCGGATATCGGAAAAGTGCATTACTTCGGTGTGACTGACTTTTCAAGTGGGGGCGGCCCGTTTGGTCTGCGTCCTGGTCGAATTGTGCTTCGGTGTCGAATTGTGCCGGAAAACAGGTGATGTTTCAAGTGGAAATCGATAGAATCGGGTGCTCTGTGCGGATTTGGAAGGGTTTTCGCTGCTCTGTAGGTTTGTGGGAAACTTGAAAAGCGATACGAAAATATTTGCTGGTTATTGCTTCAACAGTTCACAATGTCTCAGGATTTTTTTATGCTGTTTGGGTTACGTTCATAACTTTTTTAAGATTCTGTTCATAGTCTCTCAAGGTTACAATCTGAACATCACAAGTTTTTTTTTTTTGTTAAAACGTGCAGTTTGTTTTGACCAAATTTATTCTCAGATTCCGTTAAAATTATCTCTGGATTCCGTTCAGAACGCTTTTAGGATTACGTTCATAATATTTTTAGATTAATTTTCAGAGTTGTATTTTGCATTCTTAAATTAAGAAAAAGATGTATAAAATGATATTAACAGTTCATAGCGTAGTCCTACTTCAAAAATCATACAAATAAATTTGACCCACTTTTCATTATCCTGTAAACCCTGATATTTGAAAGAGTTTTCCAGAAACTCCAAGAACAAATTTAGAGAAAACAATTGGCTGTTGAGGTTCTAAATTCGGAAAATATTACGTAGCGCGTAGTCCTACTTCAATAAACTATTCATTTCGCTTAGACGTAAATGACTCATTTTCAAAGGCATACAAAGTTCAGAAATCTACGTATTGAGCAATAAGAAAATGGGAACTCACTAGCCAGAAGTAAATAGATTACTTTGAAATCGAAAAGATGAAACGGCCTATAGCCGAAAATATCATTTATACAAAATATAACAAACTTTCATGGAAAATGGAACATTTTCCAGCATTTCCCCGTTTCACCATCAAACGAAAAGGACCACATTTTCGCAAACACGCGTCGGCACACTCGTTGGTGCAATCATTAAAATTTTATGTCTAGTTTAACCTCAATAAGGACACGGCAGAGCCCACTTCAAACGAACTCATCCTCCAAGCCGGTTGAAGCACTCTGCTAACCGACCAAAACCATTGAATGATGCCACTAGGCCCTTACCTTGCCGTAGATTTAACCGAACGAAACTTTTTCCGTCGACGCAAGGAATAAATCATTTCCTCGAAGTAAGTTGGTAAATGTTTACAATTTACGCTCGCCGAAAGAAAAACTTCAAGTTAGTCCTTCTTCCCGAAGGCTAATTGATACTGGCCCTGGAAAGGAAAACACGCTCAGAGGTGCAAGTTTTGAGTTGGTCGGTTTGGTTTTTACACAGAACCGGAAGAAAAGCAAATCCGAACGCTTCGAAGAATATTTTCGATGGACTTAAAATTAACCGGGTTGATTGTCGGGGAACTGGAACGGGGTAAGAAATTTGGACAGCGTGAACTTTTCTGCTGAGGCAAGAAACGTTTGGAAAAGTTTTAATTGTGGCCTCGATGAAGGGGAAGTCTCTCATAAGTAAGAGATTTTGTTGTGAAATCGAAAATCATGATTTTTATCATGCTGAGGGAATTCTGATTCAGAATCTTAAGGGACGAATAAAAATTCAAATCCAAAGACGACAAGGCAAAACCCTAATAATGCAGAAAAATGTGAAAAACAATATCCTTGGAAAATTCTAAAGTAATTCTAGAAAAGAATCATTCTGGAGAGAATTCTGGGAGGCTTCTGGAGAAAATCCTGATAGGATTCTGAAGAAAATCCTGGGAGGCTTCTGGAGAGAATCCTAAGAGGCTTCTGAAGAGAATCCTGAGAATATTCTGGTAAGAATCCTGAGAGGATTCTGGAGAGATTTCTGAGAGGATTCTGGAAATAATCCTAAGAGGATTCCTGAGAGAAAACTGAAAGGATTCTTGAGAGAATCCTGATAGAATTCTGGAGAGAATCCTAAGTGGATTCTGGCGAGAATTCTGGAGAAAATCATGTAAGGATTTTGAAGAGTTCTGAATTCTGAAATAATTCTGAAAAGAATCCTAAGAGGTTTCTTGAGAGAATCTTGAGAAGATTCTGGAGAGAATCTTGAGAAGAATCTGGAGAGAATCTTGACAGAATTCTGGAGAGAATCCTGAAAAGATTTTGGAGAGAATCCTGGAATGATTCTGCAGAGAATCTTGAAGGTATTATGAACAAAATCCTAAGAACATTCTGAAGAGAATCCTGAGAAGATTTTGGAAAGAATCCTGGGAGAATTCTGGAGAGAACCATGAGAGGAATCTGTAGAGAATCCAGAGAGGATTCTGGAGAAAATCCTGAAGAGATTCTGGAAGGAATCCAGGGAGGCTTCTGGAGAGAATTCTGAAAACTTCTAGGAAGAATCCTGGAATGCTTCTGGAGAGAATCCTGAGAGGATTCTGCAGAGAATTCTGGAAGGATTCTGCAGAGAATCTTAAAAGTTCTAAACAAAATCCTTAGATAATTCTTAAGAGAATCCTGAGATGATTTTGAAAAGAATCCTGAGATGATTCTGGAGAGAATCCTGAGATGATTCTGGAGAAAATTCTGAGAGGAATTCTGGAAAGAATACTGATAGGATTCCGGAGAGAATCCTGAGAGAATCATGAAAGTATTCTGAACAAAATCCTAAGAGAGTTCTGAAGAGATTCCTGAGAAGATTTTGAAAAGAATCTTGAAAGGATATCCAGAGAGGATTCTAAAAAAAATCCTAAGAGGGTATCCTGAGATGATTCTAGAGAATCATGAGCGGATTGTATAGGGAATCATGGGATTATTTTGAAGATGATTATGGAAACAAGAGGATTCTAAAGAGAATCCTGAAATGATTCTGGAGAGAATCCTGAGCAGATTCTGGAGAAAATTCTGAGAGGATTCCGGAGAGAATCTTGAGAGGATTCTGGATCCTGAGCAGATTCATGAATAAACCCTAAGAGGATTCCGGAGTGAATCCTGAGGGGATTCTGGAGAGAGTTCTGAGAGAATTCAGGAGAGAATCCTGAGAGGATTCAACAGAGAATCCAGAGAAAATACTTGAGAGAATGTTAAGAGGATTCAGGAGATAATCTTGAGAAGATTTTGTAGCAAATCCTGGAAATATACCAAAGAGAATCCTGGTAGAATTTAGGAGCGAATCCTGAGAGGATTGCGGAGATAATCTTGAGAGGATTCCGGAGATAATCCTGAGAGGATTTTGGATACCTTGAAAGGATTTTGGAGAGTATTCTGAGAGGAATCTGGAGAGAATACTGAGAGGATTCTGGATAGAATCTTGAAAGTATTCTGAAGAGAATCCTAAGAGAATTCTGAAGAGAATCCTGAGAAAATTTTGAAAAGAATCTTGAAAGGATATCCAGAGAGGAATCTAAAGAAAATACGAAGAGGATATCCTGAGATGATTTCAGAAAGAATCCTTAGCGGATTGAAAAGGGAATCCTGGGAGTATTTTGAACCGGATTCTGAGAGAATTCTGAGAGGATTTTGAAGAGAATCCTGAGAGAATTACGGATAGAATCCTGAGAGGATTCTGGAGAGAATTCTGAGTGGAATCTGAAGAGAATCCAGAGAGGATTCTAGAGAGAATCCTGATAGGATTGTAGAGAGAATCCTGATAGGATTGTAGAGAGAATCCTGAGATTCTGAGAATTCTGAAGTTAATTCTTGGAGGATCTTTCTCAGAATCCTGTGAGGATTCTGATGCTAATTCTGAAAGGGTTCTGGAGAGAACCCTGAGACGATTATGGAGAAAATTCTGGGAGGATTCTGGAGAGAATCCTGATAGGATTCTGGAGAGAATCCTGATAGGATTCTGGAGAGAATCCTGATAGGATTCTGGAGATAATCCTGATAGGATTCTGGAAAGAATCCTGGAAGGATACTGGAGAGAATTCTGAGAGGATTCTGTAGAGAATTCTGAGAGGGTTCTGGAGAGAACCCAGAGAAGATTCTAGAGAGAATCCTGAAGGGATTCTGAAGAGAATCCTAAGAGGATTCTGGAGAGAATCCTGGGAGGATTCTGGAGAGAATCCCGAGAGGATCATGAAGAGAATCCTGAGAGGATTCTAGAGAGAATCCTGAGAAGATTATGGAGAAAACCCTGGAAGGATTCTGGAAAAATTCCTGGGAGGATTCTGGAGAGAATTATGAGAGGATTATGGAGAGAATCCTGAGAGCAATATGGAGAGCATCCTGAGAGGATTCTGGACAGCAACTTGAGAGGATTCTGGAGAGAATCTTGGAAGGATTCTGAAGAGAATCCTTGGAGAATTCTGGAGAGGATTCTGGACAGAATACTGAGAGGGTTCTAGAGAGAATCCTGAGAGGATTCTGGAGAGAATTTGAGAAGATTTCGGGGATGATCCTGAGAAAATTCATGAGAGAATCTTGAGAGATGTCTGGAGAGAATCCTGATAGGATTCTGAGGAGTTTCTTGGGTGGTTTTTAGAATGAATCCTGACAGAATTCAAGAGAGAATTCTGAGATTATTCAAGAGAGAATCCTGCATGAATTCTGGAGGGAATCCTTAAAGCACTCTGAAGAGAAACCTGAGAGAACTCTGGATAGAATCCTGAGAGTATTCTGAGAGAATTCTAACGAGAATCCTGAGTGTATTCTGAAGAGAATCCTAATAGGATTCTGACGAGAATTTGAAGAGGGTTCCGGAGATAATTCTTGGATGATTCTTGAAGGAATCCTGAGAGAATTATGGAGAAAATTTTGGGAGGATTCTGTAAAGAATCCTGGGAGGATTTTGAAGAGAATCTTGAGAGTATTCTGAAGAGCACCCTGAGAGAATTTTGCAGAGAATCCTGAATATTTTGAATAAATTTGTTGTGTTGCCCAAATATTTTGATTCTTATGACTTCGATTTTAAGGTTAATTTGCAAGGTACCAAAATAGCAATATAATTATAACAATACTTATTTTGCGTCACAAACGCAACAAATTCGTACCGCAACGAACACCGAACGGCACTTTATCCATTCACAGACAGCTCCATTTCCCCATGAATCCTTCCAACCCGTTCAAACGGAAATCTACGCCTTCTCGCCCCGCCCCATCTCGCATTCCGGAATCAAGGAAACTCCTCCGTACAAATGGCTCCCAGTTTCGCAACGACACCCACAACAATGGGACTCCTGCCGTTTCAAAGTTTGGGACGACGTCATTCCATTAATATTGTTATCACCGTCAGTTTCCGCCGCGGCAAGTTTAACCAAAGCGACCTACTTTCTCAGGTGGAACAAGAGCTTTTCTGTCGGATCTAGACGAGCTAACAGCATAGCACCTCGTCGGCCATAACTGTAGTTCCGGTGGTGGAGTTAACCAACCGCGAATGAAACCTAGGAATCATCAGCTCTCTGCATTTCGGATCCCACTGGATGAGCTCGATTGAGTCTTAATTATTGAATCAATTAGTTTTTTTGCTTTGCAGAATTGAATCCTGTTACAGGTTACGGTTGTCGGGAAGTCACGGTCTAACGGAGTCCCTTCGAAACCTTGCACACTGCAGCACTACGCTTGAATAAGTAAACACCCAGAGCTTCTTCGATAAGCTTCAGGAGGCCAGGCTGTACTTGGCGGACCGGCGCAGCAGCATGAATTATGATTTTAATATTTTTGTATAATTTCTGCTTGGCTCAGGTGATGACGACGACGACGACGACGAAGACTCTGAAGCATGGTTGAGTTGATGTACTCTCCTTAGCTCGGTGTGTTCGTTCGTGTGCAGACCGGATAGCCTTGGCCCAAGTAAAGCGCGAAACGCGACCAGCCATCCAGTGGTTATGTTGCATGTTCTGCATGTAATCCCTTTTTTTTTTCTTCATCCTCCGGCTTCTTCTGAGGCTAGACGTTGGTCCCGAACACGGACGCAGGGGAAACCGGTTCTCCTTGTAAGCGGTAATATGGCTCATTGCCTTCCACTCTGGACAAGAAGGGGGTTCGGGTTATCAGTGACCGAGTTTTCCTCATCCAGGGGGAGTCACGCTAGAGCTTCATCCAAAATGGGCACGGAGAAAAAATGAGAAGTTGCAGTTGCAGGCGACGACCACATTAATGCCGGGCGCCCAACCGTAGAGGAAGAAGCGGTCGGCAAAAGATCATGAATAGTTGATGAACATAGAGGAGAGCTTTCTGAAGGTCCGCTTGCCATATACTTTGGGGGGTTCTTTACTTACGAGGGAAAAAGGGCGCTGAAATTTGCACACTGAGTTTGCTCACCTGAAAAAAGAGAAAAGAGACGGAAAGAATTCAACATTAATTTGATTTTATTAACCAAGTTAGCTTACAAACTTCGAAAATGTCATTTACTAATGTACCGGTCCCAGAAATAAGAAAAAAACAATAACACTAATATATAAAGAGTTTAGAATCAATTAAAGACGGATGAACAGATGCTTAAACAATTGCTGAAACCGAGTATAGAGAGACAATTTCTTTGAGAGTTTTTGATAAGATTTTTAATTTTGAAAAGGATTCAAGAGAGCATTCCTCTGAAGATTCTGAGGAGATTGCTTACAAGATTCTGAGGAAAATCCTCTCAGTGTTCTGAGGAGAATCCTCTAGGCATCTGAGGAGAATCCTCTCAGGAGACATCTCTACGGATTCTGAGAGAAGATTTCTCAGGGTTCTAAGGAGAATCAGTTCAGCATTCTGAGAACAATCCTCTCAGGATTATGAGGAGAATCTTCTCAGGATTTATTAGAGAATCCTCTCAGGATTCTGAGGAAAATCCTCTCCAAATTATGTGGAGAATCCGCATTCTGAGGAAAATTCTCTCCGGATTCTGAGGAGAATCCTCTCCAGATTCTAAGGAGTATCCTCTCAGGATTCTGAGGAGAATCCTCTCCGGATACTGAGGAGAATCCTCTCCGGACTGACTTTAAGAAAAATCCTCTCACGATTCTAAGGAGAATCCTCTCAGGATTCTGAGGAGAATTCTCTCAGAATTCTGAAAAGAATTCTCTCAGGATTCTGAGGAGAATCCTCTCAGAATTCTGAAGAGAATCCTCTCCTGATTCTAAGGAGAATCCTCTCAGGATTCTGAGGAAAAATCTTTCCGGATTCTGAGAAGAATCCTCAATGGACTTTTACGAGAATCCTCTCCGGATTCTGAGGAGAATCCTCTACGGATTTTGAGGAGAAATCTTTCCGGATTTTGAGGAGAATCCTCTCCGGATTCTGAGGAGAATTTTTTCCAGATTCTGATAAAAAAACTCTATGGACTTTTAGGAGAATCCTCTTCGGAATCTGAAGAAAATACTCTTCGGATTCTGAGGAGAACCCTTTCCGGATTCTGAGGAGGATCCTCTCCGGATGCGGAGGAGAATTCTCTCGGGATTTTGAATGGAGTTCTGTCCGCATTCTGAAGAAAATCCTATGAAGTATTTGAGAAGAATCCTCTCCGGGTCCAGAGTAGAATCTTTTCAGGATTCTGAGGGAAATCCTCTTCTGATTCTGAGGAACTCCTCTCCGGACTCCGACGACAGTCCTCTCCGGATTCTGAAGAAAAATCCTCTCCTGATTCTGAGGAGAGCCATCTCCGGATTCTGAGGAGAATCTTCTCAGGATTCCGAGGACAGTCCTCTCCGGATTCTGAAGAAAAATCCTCTCCTGATTCTGATGAGAATCCTCTCAGGATTCTGAGGAGAATCCTTTCCGAATTCTGAGGGGAATACTCTCTGGATTGTTAGTAGAATCCTCTCTTCCGAATTTTGAGGAGAATCCTCTCAGGATTAAGAGGAGCAACCTTTCAGAATTAAATGGAGCAACCTTTCAGAACTCTGAGGAGAATCCTCTCCGGATTCTGAGGAGAATCCTCTCCACATTCTGAGGAGAATCCTCTCCAGATTCTGAGGAGAATCCTCTCCGGATTCTGAGGAGAACCCTCTCCAGATTCTGAGGAGAACCCTCTCCGGATTCTGAGGAGAATCCTCCCCGGATTCTGAGGAGAATCCTCTACGGATTCTGAGGAAAATCCTCTCCTTTTACAACTGGTTTCTTCCTCCCAGTCTCGAACCTTTGCCCTAGTATAGGTCAAAAACTGTTTTTTAACATTTATGCAAAAAGTAATACACATCATAACATCTTTTTGATGCCTTTATGTAAGCCCAAAACACAAAACATCTCAATTGATTTTTACTTTGTTTCATATGATAAAAGTAAGATGGAAAATTAAAATTTTGAATAAAAACAACAAACAGCCATTACCTTTTTTGAATCTCAATTGATTTTGATAAGTTTTGGAATGATTGTCCATTGCTTGAATAGCATTCGAACCACCGACATTCTTAAAATTTGGTTTGAATTAAATTAGGAATCTCAAATAGATACTTTTGCCCCACTTTACTACAATCGAATACATACTTCAAAACAATACCTATAACTTAGTAAAACAGGTCGATGATGTGCCGTGTAAATACCATTGTGCAATTAGAACTTGTAGACTTACACCTTCAAAAGGGCGAAACTTCAAAAAGAAACTTGGACTGCATATTAGTCATAGAAATGGAGTAGTGAGCACAGATTCGATACAGATATTTTTATGATAATTACGGTCTGAGAAACACCGTGTTCTCGTAAGCCTTCCAGATTCGCCGATTCAATTGCTGCAGCCGAGAAGTGTGAGCATAATTTTCATTATGCCGTGCTGTTGATCATCATAAATAAATATTTACATACAGTCAGGCATCCCGCGAAACCCCTCGAGGGGCCATTCTTTGGTTCGTGTCGCGATGTACCCTTCTTCCCACGAGACTACGCTTACGTAATCGCGTCAAACTTTGTAATTTTATTTCAATTAATTTTTATAACCTACCATCTTCAACGCCTGAGGCCACAAACGGGCAATCAGTTAGTGTATGGCACAAACCGGGGGTCGCATCGTCAACTGCAGCAGTGTGGTATCGCTATGGACCTTCTTTGAGGCATGCGCTGTTGATGCTATCGAAAGAATGCGCCTCGACCTCAACGACCGCTGCGAAGTGACCCATTCTGTGAGCCCATTCAACAAGTCCGGCTCGGTGTCAGTTGGTCATATGAGAAAACATTAAAAAAAGCTATCTGCTCATTGCTGGTTGGGTTGAACTGAGATCAACGTTAAGCTCACATGGATTAATCAATGACACCGTTTGCCGCTAGCTAAACCTTTTTTGTGATGAAATGCTGGACTGTGCCATATTGTTGTAGAGTAAACTTTCTCTAACTCTAAAAGTTACAGCAGTTTCTTCTTAGCTCTTATCTTCTTTTTGGCATTAGAATAGAGTGTGGTTCATAAGTTAATGTCCTATGAGAATTTCTACAAGAGATTTATTTGCAATTTCTACTAGGTTGTCACACTTCTGGGAAAAGCTCTCCAGGCTTTTGAGATAAGCTTTTCAGGCTTATGGAAAAGCTATCTTGGCTCCTGGGAAAAGCATACCAAACTTCAGGGAGGATAGTTTATAAGCTTCAGCCTTCAGGAAGAAGTTTCCCAAACTTTTAGGAGAGGCTCCCTAAGCTTTTGGAAGAAGCTCATCAATGAAGCTTCTCCAGAAGGTTCTACTTGCTTCTGGGAGAACTTCTTAAAACTTTTGGGAGCTCTTAAAACTTCTAGAAAATGTTTTTCCTGTCAAATGCTCTTCTTTCCGAAGCAATTTCTTGAGCACTCGTTCATTATCCGCTAGATTGCGACTGCCTTTTTTTTCTTATGAAGAGCACGCCCTCAGTAGAGCAACTCTTCGTTTTCACCATAGTTGTGACGGAGGTTTATGGAATTTATTTTCTTCCCCGGTGAATAGTTCAAGACAAATATCGATTGTCGAAAAGTTCACCAACAGAAGCACCAACACCTTCGCCATCCCCTACACTGCTCTCGTTTGTTGACCATAGCCGCCGCCGCCGCCACCGCCGCCACCGAGAAGCCGTCAAGTTCGATTCTGAGGAGAATCCTCTCCAGATTCTGAGGAGACTCCTCTCCGGATTCTGAGGAGAATCCTCTCAGGATTCTGAGGAGAATCTTCTCAGGATTCTGAGGAAAATCTTGTCCGGATTCTGAGGAGAATGTTGTCCGGATTCTGTGGAGAATCCTCTCAGGATTCTGGGGAGAATCATCTCAGGATTCTAAGGACGGATTTCACGCCAACTCGACAAAGGGATTGGCAGCACCCCTTCAGAATTCAATGAAACTTTCTGGGTGTGAAGACTATGTGAAACTAAGATACTTTGCATACTTTGTTTTTTCAAAATAGATCTAGACTAACATTTGGAAAGGGTCAAAGTTTTTTTTTTAACTTATTTTATAAACCCGTATAACTCGAAAACGTTAAGACCTACAAAAAAATGTTGTATGAGGGACTGTCGTGAAATTTCCTGACGTTTTAGTAAAAAATATTAAAAAATAAAAACACATTTTCTACACTGAAAAAAAAAAATTATTCAAAAATTCAAAGTCGATTTAAAAAAACGGCCACAGCAAAAAGTTTCGTGATTAAATTTACTAAAAGTCGTCCATACATTGCAAATTGGGCATATTTTAGAGAAAAAAGTTTTTCTAACATCGAAATTTTCAAGTCCCAGAGATTTTTTTTTCCTTTTTTTCATAAATTCGTATAACTCGAAAACGGCAAGACCTACAAAAAAGTGTTGTATTGGGGACTGTCGTGAAATTTCCTGAAGTTTGAGAAAAAAATATTGAAAAAATAAAAACATTTTCTACACTGAAAAAAAAAATTCAAAACTTTAAAGTCGATTTAAAAAAAACGGCCACTTCTGATTGTGATCATCCTTAAGCAAAAAGTTTCGTAATTAAATTTACTAAAAGTCGTCCATACATTGCAAATTGGGCATATTTTAGAGAAAAAAGTTTTTCTAACATCGATTTTTTTAAGTCCAAAATGAACTTTTTATTTAATTTTTATTTCGCTTCAAATCGTCTAGTCTGATCATATTTTCAAGTGATAAATGAGTTTTAATCACAATATAGATTATATTTGTTTTATTGGGAGTGATTAAAAGAAATAAAACGGAATTATACAGTTTTATTTTTAAATTAAATTCAATTGATCTCCATACCATACCATACCGCTTATGAGAAAATCAATTCCTTCTAACAATCCGATGGGTTTTTTTATGGTTGAAAGATATCACAATAATATTTAATTTCTTATTTGGTCAAAGCCAATCTTAACAGGTGTCTGGAAAGGGTCAATATTATGCTTATGAAAAAAGTCGATATTTGTTTTTATTTTTATTATTGCTATATATCCTAAAACGTAGTATCTGCACATGAATATTTACACTATTTTTGGGCTTTACTGAATAAATTGAATATTTTTGGTTCATCCTCTGAATTGGTATACCGTTTGGCTGCAATTTGTGTATCACTGGTAGGCATAAAACAATGATATTTTTGGGTACCAGGGACAGTTTTAACCTTATCAAACAATTCCACCAATTCCTCTGACATTTAAACATATTGTTCATTAGATATATAACAGAAATTTAATTTGGTGATACATGTATCAGTTTGTTTCACTGCCCAGTCGAATAGTTCTCGCGGAGTTGCGATTGTGTTTCCATAGTATTTTGCAAGACTTGCTTTTTTTGCCATTCGCTTGAGAGTGCCACCAATAGCGTCACAGGGGCCTTTGCCGTGGGATGTGGCAAAAAAGTGCCACTCTGCTTCCAATCCATGTATTTTCTTGAAATTACATAAGCTGGCAATTTCTATTTTTATAATGAGCTGCAGCTTCATCTGACTTAAAAATAACTTTTGATTTGTTTAACCAAATTTATCAATTTTGAAATAAATAGCTGAACTGCTACTGTGTCATGGGTCTGATATTATAATAAAACTAACATTTTCCAATTTATTATCTTTTTTATGATAAATTTAAAATTGGGAATTATTCCAGTGATATCCTTGAACAGCGTTATAATTTTCAGAAAAGTCGCTAATTACCAGTATTTAACCTTGTTTTAAGGAGTCTTTTTTGTTTCGTGAAAAAGAAGACTGTTATTTGCAAATAAAATCACGAGTTATGAGCTTATCAACTTTTTTTAGGTAGATAACAATACAAACATATTCATTCATCTGGCGTTTAACGCAGGTACGTTTAGTAAGTTATTTTTCACAAAACTTTTTCTAGAAGAGAATTCAATGGGATATGGATAAGGTTGTAACTTTGCAATGTTTGCAATACTGTTGTGATAAGGTAAACCATAAAAATCCGTCGGATTGTTAGACGGAGTTGATTTCCTCATAGGCAGAGGCGAAGTCCATTGATTGCCTTCATTTAAAAAACATAATCACTGTATAATTCCGATTTTTAACTATTCTCAATAAAAAAAACAATCTATTTTCTGATTCAAACTAATTTATCACTTGAAAACACCATCATATTTGACGGTTTAAAACAAAATCTTTGAAAAAAAAAAAAAATCTGTTTTGGACTTAAAAAATTCGAAGTTAGAAAAACTTTTTTCCCTAAAATTTGCCCAATTTGCAATGTATGGACGACTTTTAGTAAATTTATTTACGAAACTTTTTGCATAAGGATAATTAAAATCTGAAATGGCAGTGTTTTATATATCGACTTTAAAGTTTTGAATTTTTTTTTTTCAGTGTATAATGTGTTTTTATTTTTTCAATATTTTTTTCTCAAACTTCAGGAAATTTCACGACAGTCCCCCATACAACACTTTTTTGTAGGACTTGCCATTTTCGAGTTATACGAGTTTATAAAAAAAGTAAAAAAAAAACTTTGGGACCTAAAAAATTCGATGTTAGAAAAACTTTTTTCTCTAAAATATGCCCAATTTGCAATGTATGGGCGACTTTTAGTAAATTTAATTACGAAACTTTTTGCTTAAGGATGATCAAAATCTGAAGTGGCCGTTTTTTTTTAAATCGACTTTAAAGTTTTGAATATTTTTTTTCAGTGTAGAAAATGTGTTTTTATTTTTTTAATATTTTTCTCTAAAACGTCAGGAAATTTCACGACAGTCCCCCATACAACACTTTTTGTAGGTCTTACCGTTTTTGAGTTATACGGGTTTATAAAAATAAGTAAAAAAAACTTTGACCTTTTCCAAATGTTAGTCTAGATCGATTTTGAAAAAACAAAGTATGCAAAGTATCTTAGTTTCACATACTTTTGACATCCAGAAAGTTTCATTGAATTCTGAAGGGGTGCTGCCAATCGCGTGTCGAGTTGGCGTGAAATCCGTCTAAGGAGAATCTTCTCCAGATTCTGAGGAAAATCTTGTCCGGATTCTGAGGAGAATGTTGTCCGGATTCCATCGAGAATCCTCTCCGGATTCTGAGTAAAATCCTCTATAGACTTTTAGGAGAATACTCTCCGAATTCTGAGGAGAATCCTCTCCGGATTCTGAGGAGAATCCTCTCAGAATTCTGAGGAGTATCCTCTCAGGATTCTGTGGAGAATCCTCTCCGGATGGTGAAGATAATTCTTTCCGGATTCTGAGAAGCATCCTCTCCGGATTCAGAGTAGAATCCTTACAGGATTCCTAAGAGAATCCTCTCCGGATTCTGAGAAGAATCCTCCCCGGATTCTGAGGAGAATCCTCTCCGTATTATGAGGAGAATCTTCAACGGACTCCGAGGAGAATCCTCTCCGGATTATGAGGAGAATCTTCAACGGAATCCGAGGAGAAATCTTTCCGGATTCTGACAAGAATTCTCTTATGATTCTGAGGAGAATCCTCTCAGGATTCTGAAGAGAATCCTCTCCGGATTCTGAGGAGGATCATCTCAGGATTCTTAAGAGAATCCTCTCCGGATGCTGAGGAGAATTCTTTCTGGATTCTGAGGAGAATCCTCTCCGAATTTTGAATGGAATTCTATTCGCATTCTGAAGAAAATCCTCTGAGGATTTTTAAGCAGAATCTTCTAAGGATTCAGAATAGAATCCTTTCAGGATTCTGAGGAGAAATCTCTCCGGATTCTGAGGAGAAGCCTTTCAGGTTTCTGAAGAGAATCCTCTCCAGATTCTGAGGATAAGCCTCTCATAATATACGGATTCTGAGGAGAATCCTTTCCGGATTCTGAGGAGAATCTTCTCCAGATTCTGAGGAAAATCCTCTCCGAATATTGAGAAGAATCCTTCTAAGATTCTGAGGAGAATCCTCTAAGGGCTCTTAGGAGAATCCTCACCGGATTCTGAGAAGAACCCTCTTCGGTTTCTGAGGAGAATCCTATCCGGGTTTTGAGGATAATCCTTCTCTGATTCTGAGGAGAATTCTCTCCGTATTCTGGAGAAAATCCTCTCAGGATTTTGAGGAGAATCATCTTCGGATTCAGAGTAGAATTCTCTCTGGATTCTGAGGGGAACCCTCTTCTGATTCTGAGGAACTCCTCTCCGGATTCCGAGTACATTCCTCTCAGGATTCTGAGAAGAATCCTCTCCGGATTTTTATTAGAATCCTCTCAGGATTCTGATGAGAATCTTCTGAGCGTTCTTCGATTCTGAGCAATATCCTTTCATGATTCTGAGGAGAATCCCCTCAGGTTTGTGATGACAATACTTTCAGGATGCTAACGAGACTCCCTTTCACAATTCTGATGAGACTCCTTCTCAGAATTGTGATAGGAATCAGCATTCTGATAAGAATCATTTCTTTTTTTTTTTTAAGGCACTCTGTGCTCGTGGCCACTACTGTGCCGGAATCATTTGATCTGTAGCTTCTTTACCGATACAGATCTATTTTTAACTTATCTATATTTACATCTGCTTTTCACTCTCTCCTACTCTTTTACTCTCACACGGAGCAGGTAAGAGAGAGCTCTGCTGTTAGTGAGGCTAGCTGCCTGCGAAGAGGGTCAGTTTGTCTCAGTCACCATCTGATACTGACGGAGCATGGATGTGCTCCCCAAAGCATGATCCTCCGTGAGGCGTCTTCTGGTGGCTGGACGAGTTTTTTTTTTGTGGAGGGGCTGGGAATTGAACCCATGACCTTCCGCATATGAAGCGGAAGCAAGAATCATCTCTTATATTAGGAATTATTTTCTTCTCTTTTCTTTTGAGAATTTTCTTAGGCCGATAAAACAAGGTACAGTTTTGAAGCAAATATTTCTTGTTTCGAATCGTTCCACAGTCTATTTTGTTAATTTAAACAGTTATTGAATTCGTTAATAATGACACCCCTGTGACTCAAATTCTTGTAACTTCAGATGGAATATCTTTCAAGAAAAATCGCCCCCACAATTGCAACTAGAAGTACGGAATGCGTTCAATGAAAATCCCATCAGAAAACAACTTTTCAACTGACTTCAAATTTCGCTTCAACTACTCCGAACTAACTCATCAAAGCATTTGCGAATGCAAGCTTCTCTCGGTTGTGTCTGTCTGCAGCCAACCTCTAACCAGGTCCCGGTATCTTCTCCAGATGTGCAACCAACTGCTTCCAAGGAAAACATTTCTGCCCTCCCTTCCTCAAATCGTTCCCGATGCACTCAAACCTCAGTCCGGAGCTAAAATTAATAGCGAAAACATAATTCGAGCACGTTTTTGCACTCTCATTTCATCATTTTCATCATACCTGATAGTGTTCCGCAGTTTCCTCCATTCCTTTTACACCCCCACCCCCCTTAAGTAATTAGCACGCAGAACGAAGCTCTCCGGCGTGAAAAACATGACTTTTCCCTCCCAATCATTGCGTCTTCTCCTCCGCCAAGCACAGCACGTGGAATGGGTGGAAAAAACATGACTAGATTCGATTCGATGGGCGCCAAACATGCTTCCGCAATTTAGACAAGCGTGAAAAATAGTTCTAGGGAAATCCGAAAGAGGATGGCGCGCGCGCCACAGGCGGAAATAATTACGATGTGTTCCTTACTGGATTTGGCACGCGGAGCAAAAAAATGAGGTGCGCTTTTCCGACGAGACGAGGAACAAAAGCGCGGAATCAGAGCGCCCAAGAGTGATGTGGTTGCACTTTGGGAGACGCAGGGGTTGTTGCGAGTGAGTGTTTATGCTTAAACTTAGAACAAAAAAAGCGGAACAGGAACCAAGGAAATAATAATGATACAAACGTAACCAGAATCGTAAGTAATTTTTAGAGATATAAATGATAAATGATAAATGAAGTTATTTACCATTACAATTTTCATAATGTTCCATAAATAATCGAAATTTATCCATAAATCATATCAGTGGTACTAGTAAAACCACAAATTTCCTAATTTTAGAAAAAAAAATGGATTACTAAATAATTTCAAAAAAGTAATAAATTTAAGAGAATGCTCCATAGAAAACACAAAATGTATCGTCAATCAGGGTATTTTAATCGTTATTTTACAACTTTTTCTCATATTATCCTTAGCGATTATCCTATTATCATACAGCCTTGATGCGACCAGTTGGTTTGTTTATAAAAACCTTTAATGGGTATTCTGGTCAAACGTAGTAAAAGCGGGATAATTATGTAACTTCCAACGTTTCGGCTCGTGGTTGGAGCCTTCCTCAGGGATGTGTACCGCTATTTGTCCATTGCCCACGTATGTCTAGAAAAGGGCAATGAACAAATACCGGTACACATCCCTGAGGAAGACTCCAACTACGAGCCGAAACGTTGGAAGTTACATAACTATCCCGTTTTCACTACGTTTGACCGGAAAAGCCATAAAAGAGGGTTTTAAAAACTTAGCAATTAAGATATTGGTCCGTATGAATAAAATGTAGTAAAGTTGAGTTTACTACATTCTCAGTACATATTTATGTCACATTACTTCACTAGACCTTTGGAGTTTGTGTAAGTGAGTTTTGAGATTTAGGGAAGTATTCCGAAATTTCAGAAGAGTAATCTCAGATTCCAGTAAGAATATAAAGATATCTATGAGGCAATGGAAATTTTGTGAAAATTCTGGCAAAATGATAATCATTTTAAATTTCGTAGGAAATTTCGTCCGATAGCCATTCTGTAATTTCCGTAAGCATTCTAGCATTCTGGTAGTCCTTTTAGTATTCTTGTTGGAATTTAGGAATTTGTTTCTGAGACTTTGAAGGAATGTTTTGGAATTCGGTTGAGTCTCCGGTTATGAATCTGTTTTGTAATCTAAAGGGAATCTTTGAAGCTTCGGTAGGTATTTTTGGTATTTCGTTAGGAAACTTCGAGTTTCGATAGGATTTCTGCAATCTATCGTGGATATTTGAAGTTAATGTTGTAATTCTAGTAAAAAAAATTAACTTTGATAATCCTTGCGATTCAGAAGAAAATCTGTGATTCTGGCAAGAATCTCTTGAATACCGGCAAAAGTTTTTGAGATTTCGATGGGAATCTTTCGAATATCAGTAATAATATTCAGACTTTCAATAGGATTACAGGGGTTTCAACGGGGATCTTCACTGAATTCCAATGAGTATCGTCAAAATAATTCCCTTAACAATCAAAGCATTCCCTTCTCTTATCAAATAATTCGAATGCTCCCGAGGGCCTCAAAAGTTTTCACAAAAATCCAAATCCCATTCAAACATCAATCCCATGAATTACAACAGTTCCACAAAAATCAGGGAACTTACTTAAGCCAACAAAGCAAGCAGAATTTATTCAGATTATTTATATATTATTTTGAAGATCTATTCGTAAGTTCGTATAGTTCTTCCTTAGGAATTTCTCCAAGAATTTCGTTTCAGATAATACAGAAAATGAGAATTCGATCTGAAATTTTCCTAAGGATAGCCACAGAAGATACCACACAAATTGTCCCAGAAATTCCTCAGCCATTTAAAGATTTTTTAAACGATTTCCCTAGATACAAGATACAAGATTTTCTTTTATGACATCTTCAGGAATACAACTTGTTTTTTCCCAAATACTCACAGGATTTCCACCAAAATTATGGTTCAGAAAGCTACGATATACAATGATGGAAATTACTGAAGTATTCCTTCTATTATTAGCCAACAAAGTTCAAAATCATAATCAAAAGAATCTCTCTGATTTTTTTTTGGAGGAGCTCCTGAAAAAATCGGAGTTTATTCCTAAAGAATTTTTTTAAAGTAATCGCTGATAAATTTTCTGTAGAAAATCCTAGTCAATTCTAGCAAGAATTTTTGAAAAATAAAATCTTTTGGTATCTTGAGAAAGTCTTGAGTGATTTTCAAAATAAATTGCTAGAATGATTACCGAAGAAATGAACAATTCAACTATTGGAAAATATCCTGCAGGATTTTCAGAAGGATTTCCAGAAAGAAAAAAAACATAGGACATAATCTATTTTGAAGGAATGATTGGAGGAATAATTGGAATAATTGTTGTATTGTCTGATATATTGAAACCTTAGATTATTTTTTTTCTCCAAAAATCCATGGAGATTTTGTTTGAGAAATGATTGGAAGAACTGCAGGTGTAATGTCTATATGAAATGTTAGAGAAATATCTAGATTTTTGTAAGGCACACTCGTTAGAAAATACAGGTTTATTTATTGAGAAAATCTTAGAAAGTTCTTACCTGATTCCCTGGAATACTAACTGCACATTTTAGAACAATTACTAGGAAAACTGTGTTTAGACTGGACGAATATGAAAGATAGGAACTTCTGGAGGAATTTTTATGTCAACAAATTTCTTCAAAACATCTGAAATGGGAATGTTTTAGAAAAATTCCTGTTTAGGAATCTTGAGAAGATCTCCTCTAGAGTAGCAATTGGAGAAGCCGATGGAAGAGATAGAGGAAAAATTTGTGTAGTAAATCTTGGGATACTCCCTGGGAAAATTTTCAGAATTATTCCTGTGAAAATAACTGGAAATAGAAGCGTCTCAAGCATTACCTGAAGCAAATTATGGAAAATCGCTCTGAGAGTCCCTGAACAAATTGTTGGAAAAATTTCTGGACAAATCCTCTAGATAACTGATGAAGAAAATTCTAGTGGAATTTCTGGTGAGATCCCTGGAGTAGTAGTCCTTCAAAGTATTCCGGAAAAATATGTAGAGATATGGTCTTAAGAATTGCTAAAGCTCTTCCTCGAAAAATCCAGAAAAAAATGTGAAATAGTCCAGTAAGCATTATGATCAGAAACCCGAGAGGATTAAAATGAGAATCCTAAAAGGATTCTTCTCAGAATTCTTCAGAATCCAAAGAATATTCGCTTTAAAATCCAGAGAGGATACACATCAGAATCAAGAGAGGCTTCTTCTAAAGGGATTCTTTTCAGAATCCTGAAAGATTCTTTTCAAAATCCAGAGAGGATTCTCTTCAGAACACTGAGTGGAATCTTCTCAGAATCCTGAGTGGATTCTCATCAGAATCCTGAGAGAACTCTCCTCAGACTCCTGAGGGAATTCTCAGCAGAATCCTGAAAAAATTCTCATCAGTATCCTGAGAGAATTCTCATCAGAATCCAGAGAAGATTCTCATAAGAATCCTGAGAGGATTCTCATCAGAATTCTAAGAAGATTCTCATCAGAATCTTGAGAGAATTCTCCTCAGAATCCTGTAGAGAATCTTGAGAGAATTCACGTCAGAATTCTGAAAGGATTCTCAACAAAATCCTGAGAGGATTCACATCGGAATCCTAAAAGACGTGACCCAGCATTACCTGAAGCAAATTCAGGAAAATTGCTCTGAAAATCCCTTAACAAATCGCTGGATAAATTTCTGAACGAACTCCTTAGAGAATTGGTGAAGACAATCCTAGAGGGTGTGATCCTTGGAGTAGTAGTCCTTGAAAGTATTCCGGAAAAATCTGTGGTGATGTGGTCTGAACAATTTTTAAAGCTCTTCCTCGAGAAATCCAGACAAAATGTGAAATAGTCGAGTAAGAGTCGCCATTTCAGTTAATATAGAGATTTAAGAGACCTTTCTAGAATAGAGACTTTTTAGAGGAGACAGAAGAGACCTGCTACTAGCCCTGTTAACTGCAATCAGTCCTGCACTTGCACCTGAACTGAGGGGAAAAAGAGGCAAACCCGCGAGAATGAAGTCGCTTCGGTGCCCATAATTCTTGGCTGCCAACCTGGTCCTGGTTTGTGGGATGGATTTAGTGATGGAAAAACACCCCATTAATCTTCGGTAGCGAAAAGATTGAGGGGCTTCTGAGGAAGAACCTCACAGTAGAAGAATGCCGCATTGAGGAAAGAGGTTTCTGGCGTGCGGCTGCAATTAGTTCACAAACGATCGGCTGGACCGTCCATAGTTGTAATCCAGAGGGAGAGAGCCTCCAGAGAAACCGGAAATGGCTTCTAGTGGTCAACCGCGCTGAATTAATGGATCGTAATTGCACGGTACATAGCGGCGAGTTGAAGCAAAAATTGGAATTGTTGTGAAATGAAATGAGTATGAAAGAAAATGGATGATGGTTTTTGTTTTAGAGATTTGAATCATGAATTCATCAGAATAATTCCAAATAATTTCGTAATCCTGAAAAATTGTTCCAAAGAATCCTGAAAAGATACTTCATCAGAAGAGAATCCTTAGAGGATTCTTGTCAGAATCAGGAAAGGATTCTTCGCAAAATCCTGATATGATTCTCTTCAGAATCATGAGAGGATTTTCCTAAGAATCTCGAAAAATTCTCATCAGAATCAGAATTCTAATTATGAGCACTGGACTATGTTTTGATTATTTCTAATTTAATAGTAGAAGTAATTCAAATTTTTTTAAGGTAACTGTCCCGCCACAAAGTTTGCCACGCGGGCCTAGGTTAGTGTTGCCATAACTTTATAATTTAAATATTCATAATTATTGGGAGCATTAGCCTGCTTTTGTGGTTCACCGCAAAGTGCCTCTCTCTCACCTTCCCACTTCCATGATTCTAATTCCCCTGCCAATTATGGCTTTATAAGCACGTTTACACCCGTAACTGTGAGTGTGTGTCATTTACTGTGCCTACCTGCCCGGGGTCGATTTAATTTCCCAAGTGGGAAACAAAACACCTCCCCCTCTACGATCCCTTTGCCACCGTCCAACCCGACCAGAACCTCAACACAAATAATTAATTAAATGAAAATTTAATCTTTCATGGAGTTAATTAAATTCATCTGGCTGCTGAAAGCGGAGGTGCTTCGCAGTAACCTGCCCGCACATATACACACCGTGACTTGTAAACTAAATGTATGCAAACTCTAAATTCCATCATAATGGAGAACCGGACTGCGAGAACTAGAAGGCACCCAAATAGGATTAAAATTTTGCAAATTGTCTCTGCTCTCTCGCTCTCCGCACCGACTGTCCAGCAGCAATTTTAAAATTGGGACAAATCGAAATATGTGACGGCGACTACGGTGGAGAGTGAAAACCGGGAAATTGCGATATTAATTTTTCAATCTCTGACCGGAATAGGACATTAGTGTCCGAGTGTGCGTTAGAATCGTATGCAGTATGTCATCGTCCTCCAAAATTGTTACAGTTTCCGGAATAGGTCACAGTCATAGGTCGTAAATCGAAAGGCTTTGTGCGCGTTGCAAATATTTGTCAAATGGGAGTAATAAAATTTTACTTTCGTCTGAGATTGAAAAAATATGTAGCACTAAATTCTCGATTCGGAATATCAGAAAGAGATTTGATCCTTTGGCTGAAAATGGTACAATAGTATTCTCGCTGAAAAAGCTTTTCCCATAGTAAAGGTTTAAAGCTTTCAGTTAAACAAAACTAGCAGCATGCTTGCACCATTTTTCTTGAAAGCATTTGAATATTACGACAAAACGATAAGACAACCATAACACTAATGGTAATTTCGGTGAAATCATTAAACAAAATGCCTTAAGTATCTTGTAGACAAACAATAAAGTATTGGGACTCTTTCCAAGAGATCATTAAATACATTTTATAAATCGTCTATGTACCGTATGAAGCTCGTTCACATTGAATTGTAAAAATAACAATTGAACGACCATACTGACAATGGTAGCCTTGCTGAGAAAGCTTTTCCCATAGTTCAACTTGAGACTCCTGAAGTTTAACAATATAAGCATGCCTGGGCCACTTTTTATTGAAAACTGTAGAATTTTACGACAAAACTATTAAATAACCATAAAACAAATGGTACTTTCGGTGGAATCTTTAAACATCAATGCTTAACGTACCTTGAAGATTTTTTAAACACGGAAAACATTACCAGATATCATTTACAAATCACCTAAGTGCCGTATGAAGCTCACTCGTATTGAATTACAGGCAATGGTCCGAATCCTGAAACGATTCTTATCAGAATCCTGGGAGGAATCTCGTCAGAATCCGGAGATGATTCTCCTCAGAATATTGAAAGGACTCTCCTCAGAATTCTGAGGTGATTTTCCACAGAATCCTGAGACAACTCTCCTCAGATTCCAGAGAGGAGTCTCTTCAGAATCCTGAGAGGAATCTCCTCATAAAACCTAAGAGAATTCGTGTTAAAATCCTGAGAGGATTATCATCAGAATTCAGAGAGGACTCTCGTCAAAATCCAGAGAGAATTCTCGTCAGAATCCTGAGAGGGTTCTCCTCAGAACCTTTAGAGGACTCTCCTCAGAAGCCTGAGAGGATTCTTGTCAAAATCATAAGAGGATTATCGTCAGAATTCAGAGAGGATTACCGTCAGAATCCAGACAGAATCCTGAGAGAATTCTTGTTAGAATCCGGAGAGGATTCTCATCAGAATCCGGCGCGGAGTCTCCTCAGAATCCTGAGAGGATTCTCCTAAGAATCCTCAGACGACTCTCCTCAAAATCCTGAAAAGATTCCCGTCAGAATCCAGAAAGGACTCTCGTCAGAATCCAGAGAGGATTCAAGTTAGAATCCAGAGAGGATTTAAGTCAGAATCCAGAGAGAATTCTCGTCTTCTCAGAATCCTCAAAGGACTCTCTTCAGAATCCTGAGAGGATTCTTGTCAAAATCCTGAGAGGATTATCGTCAGAATCCAGAAAGAATTCTCGTCAGAATTCGGAGAAGATTGTCCTCAGAATTCGGAGAGGATTCTCCTCAGAATCCTCAAAGAACTCTCCTTAGAATCGGGAGAGAATTCTCCTCAGAATCCGGAGAGGATTCTTCTCAGAATCCTGAGAGGATTCTCCTCAGAATCCTCAGAGGACTCTCCTCAGAATCCTGAAAAGATTCTCGACAGAATCCAAAGAGGACTCTCGTCAGAATCCAGAGAGGATTCTCGTCAGAATCCTGAGAGGATTCTCCTCAGAATCCTCAGAGGACTCTCCTCAGGAGCCTAGGAGAGTTCTTGTTAAAATCGTAAGAGGATTATCGTCAGAATCCTGAGAGAATTCTCGTCAAAATCCTTAGAGAATTCTTGTCAGAATCCGGAGAGGATTCGCATCAGAATCCGGAGAGGAGTTTCCTCAGTATCCTCAGTGGACTCGCCACAGAATCCTGAGAGGATTCTCGTCAAAATCAAGAGAGGATTCTAGTCAGATTCCAGAGAGGATTCTAGTCAGAATCCAGAAAGAATTCTCGTCAGAATCCTGAGAGGATTCTCCTCAGAATCCTGAAAGGATTCTCCTCAGAATCCTGAGAGAACTCTCCTCAGAATCCTGAGAGGATTCTTGTCGAAATCCTGAGAGGATTATCCTCAGAATCGAGAGAGGATTCTCGTCGGAATCTAGAAGAATTCTCATCAGAATTCTGAGAGGAATCTTGTCAGAATCCTAAGTCGATTCTCCTCAGAATCCTGTTAGGATTTCTGCTCAGAACCCGGAAAGGATATTCCTCAGAATCCGGAGAGGATGCTCCTCAGAATCCAGAGAAGATTCTCACCAGAATCCGGAGAGGATTCTCACCAGAACCCGGAGAGGATTCTCACCAGAATCCGGAGAGGATTCTCACCAGAATCCGGAGAGGATTCTCACCAGAATCCGGAAAGGAATCTCCTCAGAAGGAGGATTCTCCTCAAAATCCTGAAAGATTTATCCTCAGAATCCTGGGAGAATTCTCCTTAGAATCCTCTAAGGATTCTCCTCAAAATCTTGAGAGGATTCTCCTCAGAATCCGGAGAGATTTCTCCTCAGAATCCGCAGAGGATTCTTCTCAGAAAAGATTCTCGACAGAATCCAGAGAGGACTCTCGTCAGAATCCAGAGAGAATTCTCGTCAGAATCCTGAGAGGATTCTCCTCAGAATCCTCAGAGGACTCTCCTCAGAATCCTCAGAGGACTCTCCTCAGAATCCTGAAAAGATTCTCGACATGATCCAGAGAGGACTCTCGTCAGAATCCAGAGAGGATTCAAGCCAGAATCCAGAGAGAATTCTCGTCAGAATCCTGAGAGGATTCTCCTCAGAATCCTCAGAGGACTCTCCTCAGAATCCTGAGAAGATTCTCGTCAAAATCCAGAGAGGATTCTAGTCAGAATCCAGAGAGGACTCTTGTCAGAATCCTGAGAGGAGTTTCCTCAGTATCCTCAGAATCCTGAGAGGATTCTCCTCAGAATCCTGAGAGGATTCTCCTCAGAATCCTGAGAGGATTCTCCTCAGAATCCTAAGAGGATTCTCCTCAGAATCCTGAGAGGATTCTCCTCAGAATCCTGAGAGAATTCTCCTCAGAATCCTGAAAAGATTCTCGACATAATCCAGAGAGGACTCTTGTCAGAATCCAGAGAGGATTCAAGTCAGAATCCAGAGAGAATTCTCGTCAGAATCCTGAGTGGATTCTCCTCAGAATCCGCAGAGGACTCTCCTCAGAATCCTGAGAGGATTCTTTTCAAAATCCTGAGTGGATTATCCTCAGAATCGAGAGGATTCTCACCAGAATCCGGAAAGGATTCTCCTCAGAAGGAGGATTCTCCTCAGAATCCTGAAAGAGTTCTCCTCAGAATCCTGAGAGAATTCTCCTTAGAATCCTGAGAGGATTCTCCTCAAAATTTTGAGAGGATTCTCCTCAGAATCCGAAGTGATTTCTCCTCAGAATCCGGAGAGGATTCTCCTCAGAATACGGAGAGTATTCTCACCAGAATCCGGAGATGATTCTCCTCAGATTCCGAAGAGGACTCTCCTCAGAATCCGGAGGATTTTCTTCAGAATCTGGAAAGATTTCTCCTCAGAATCCGGAAAGGAGTCTCTTCAGAAAGAGGCTTCTTTTCAGAATCCTGAAAGAGTTCTCCCCAGAATCCTGAGAGGATTCTCCTCAGAATACTGAGGTATGATAGGAATTTCCTGGACCTATGGTAGGTCTAGGAAATTCCACATTCATTGACTTAAGAAAAATTTCCACAATTCATTGTCCAGAAATCACACCTCTTTTGACCCTTTCGAGTTCGCTACAGACTCTCGAATCAAATGTTTGTACCTCAAGGGCTCTCATCGAAGATAGCCAGTCATACTCTCGTCAAGATTCCCTACCTCATCTGCAAAATTTATCACGCAAACCCTCATCCACACAGCACCGGCACAGCTTTTACGACTATTTAACATAAATTTTATGACGCCACAACCGCCCTTCTTTCCAACGCTCCCCACCACATTTTCGGTTCAACCGAGCTTATCCAGCCCTGAAAACCGACAGTCAGTTTAAATACCAGGAGGTTTTATGTCCAGAATGCGACGACCCCCAGAACTCTACGAATAGCCTTGAAGCGAGCAACACCACCTCACCGACTACTCTCTTTTTAGAACGGTAGTGTGGGTGAGCGACCAGCAGCAATGGGTCCCCTGTGCCATAATTAACGTTGATGACGACGACGACGCACAGTGGTACCAATTGTAGGTCAAAAATCAAAAAATAGATGGTCTTGATTTTCACTCCCTTACTTTTTATGGATCAATTATGAATGTATTGTCTTCGTAAGCAATAAAAATTCTAAAAAAATTTCTTCAGATATTGTACGAGATAATTTATGACCGCTTCGTAGAGCAATCGGAACCACTGTGCGACGCCGAGGTGCTCCCGTTCGCACATGTTGTCCATGCTGGAAGCGTGACTCGTCGTCGTCGTCGTCGTCGTCGTCGTCGAAGTCGTTCTCTATCCCAAAACGAAAACCACGTGCTAATCACGCACGCACAGGACTTTAAACAACCATTAGGTGGGAAAAATTATCTCTTGGTCTTTTGGTTCGAGAGAGAGAAAAACACCGCCGTAATTAGGTGTGCTTATGACGACGAGGCCGACGATGACGGTCGCTATGTGCCGAATTTTATCATGGAAGCAAAAATCAAATGACTAGGCGGCAACCGAAGGGACAGGTTTGGGAAAAGTTAACAGAAAATTCTCATCCCAGGTAGCGGTGGAAATGGTCGTGAAGAGATGGTTGCGATTAGGCGCGTTCTGGTACTGCTTCGGTCGTGACAGGGAGCGGTGGTTTTGTTGAGTAAAATTTAAAGTTACTCTCGTTGAGAAATTTTGACGAAGCTTCTGAAATTAACCAAATAATATTGTCAGGAATTCATGAAAAATGTTTGTATAGATTTACTCAAAGGTTCTGAAAGAAAAATTTCTCAAATAAAGATTTTAATTCGTCCAATGAATCTGGAAGACAATACTCCATATAATCCATCAAAATGATCTCTCACTGGACATTCTTCTTATATAGTTTTAATAATATCATAAAACATTGTTTGTTTTAGGATACAGAATGCGTGTACGCATTCACTCACCAATGGTAGTATGGTTATTGAAACATTTCAACTTTACAAAAATGTGCTTCAATGGTTCACATATAAGCAATGCTAAAAGTCAAAAATGAGAAAACAAAGCACCATTGATGTTAAGGTTATTAGATATCAAAAAGTTTTGTAGTTACGAATCAAATTACATCTAGCCCTTTTATTAAATAATTGACTAGAAATGATATCTTC
Source organism: Aedes aegypti (assembly GCF_002204515.2). NCBI lineage: Eukaryota > Metazoa > Arthropoda > Insecta > Diptera > Culicidae > Aedes > Aedes aegypti. Next base: position 219,545,459 of record NC_035107.1, on the reverse strand, counting down.
AAAGCATTCGATCAATAGAATGAATGGAAATACATGTGATTATATGGGTTCCTTTTTTAATTCTAGACAGTCGATCCTTAATACTGATTGACTTCAAATGCAGACAGTACACTAAGAATGGATTTCTTATAGTTCGTATCATAGAATCAAACATAAAATGCTCCAGGATTCAAAAGCTTATCAACTTTCCATTGCAACAATGGTTTACGAATCATTTCACACAAATGATCTTCAATGGTTCCAATATAGACATATTTATATCTAACGGTAGAGAGGATTTGGGTTCTTTTCTGATAGGGTTCTCCTGAGAGGAGACTCCTCAAAATCCTAAGACGATTCTCCCCAGAACACTCTGCAGAATCATGAGAGAATCCTCTTCAGAATCCTGAGGCGATTCTCCTCAGAATCCTGAGAGGATTTTCCTCAGAATCCGGAGAGGATTCTACTCAGAACCCGGAAAGGATTCTGTTCAGAATCCGGAGAGGATTTTCCTCAGAATCCTGAGTGTTATGGTTGGTGACACATTTTGGCATTCATTTTAAAATTTTACAATGATTTTCAGCTATTCGTAAGATGACATTCAACGATATGAATTAATTCACACCGCTGAATGAAATGCTGTTTTTTTTTTTTTGAAGATGGAATTTTACTATTTCAATTAACATCTTGAAGAAACGAAGCAATTTGAAACGATTGTAAATAGTAATCCCTCACTTATATGATATGTACTACATTGGAATGTTTTTGTGTTCTGGAATCACGGTGGATATTTAGAATTACAGTAGATTTTGACTCAAATTTGATTCACAATATGGAAGCATTTTGTATTTTAAATTCATAATTTACAAGAATAATCATTGGTGATATTGTTATTAAATCATATGGATATCAAATCAAAGTAGATTTACATTAAACTATTATCAGACTGTTCCATCTCCAAATCAATGCGATTCAGCTGCATATGGTACAATTATGTACCAAATCGGATCTCTTATCAAGTGCTTCTAATTTATAAAACTAACGAGAAACAATAACCATTCAGTTACATATCAACTATAATAGAATCATTAATGTTATGGTAGTTGAATCGACTGTTATATTACAAAAGTTTTGTGACATAGCAAACAGGAAGAGATTTCCAAAATACATGGCCTACAGACTTTCGGCACATACGATCCCAACTATTTTTTCTCATCTTCTACGTTAAGGCGTTACCTCCCTACAGGGAAAGCACATGCTTCCCAGCTTACTGTTTTTATGAGCACGTCCACGATTAATTGAATTATGAGTTCGAAATTTACAAAAGTAACCATATATGTTATTGTTAATATATCATTTGCATAGCAACTCAAAGTAAATTTGCATTCAACAGTTAAAGACTTTTCCAACTCAATACGATTCAGCTGCATGAAACATGTATTATATGTGTCCTCTGAAAAAAAAAATATTTATAGAACCCAATCACAAGCCAATCAACTATATAAGAACCATTAATGTTATGGTTGCTGAATCGTTTTGTCCTAAATTTGACAGGTTTTTGATATTAGGAAACTAGGACACATTTAAGAAAGACCTAAACGAATCTATAAAAGCCTGTAATACAATTTCAGCTACTCTTTTTCTTCTTCTTTCTGGCGTTACGTCCCCATATGGACAGAGCCTGCCTCCCAGCTTAGTGTTCTTATGAGCACTTCCCCAGCTTTTATCTGAGAAGATTCGCAGTAGAATCATGTGGGGATTTCTCAGGGAGTTCTCAACAGAATCCATAGGGTTTTCTCAGTAAAACCCTGAGAGGATCTCAGTAGAATCCTTAAACGATTCTCTGCAAAATTTTGTAAGTATTTCCAGGGAGTATTTAGGGAAGAGGGAAGTCTCAACAAAATCCTGAGAAGTTTCTCAGCAGAATCATGGAAAAGTTTCTTCCATGCTGCTTGGATGAAAATTCCGAGCCTGTGGGTAGAAGATTCTAAGCTATTGCGGAAGAAGATACAGAGCTTCTGGGGAAAAAAAAACTTACAAGATTCTAGAGAGAAGCTCCCCCAAACGTGGTCAAGACTCTTAAGGCAAATTAGCACTGGAAACATTGGATAAATACTTCGAAGTAATAACAATTTCTTCTCGTCCCAAATAATAATTGGAAGAGTAGTTATCAACTATTTCAATACCACATCACTTCGTATACGACTGGAAGGTGATTATAAATAACTCTAATTCCGACAAAACAGAATTACAATGGATCGTGCTTTTATACTACTTGCGATATGATTATTATCGATTCAACCGTACAAGTTTGTTATAGAGCTTGTTAATTACCAATCAGTGATAGTATTGCATCCATAATATAACTCTAAAAAATAATGTATCGTAGCTTTGAGCAATTTCTCTAATTAAATGGAATTCCCCTGTGCTAACGAGTGCCATGAGTTTTGATAGAACATATTCATTCATTCGATGTACCACAACAGCAAATCTGTACGAACAGCCACAACTGATGGTGCAAAACATGAATAGAAATCAGCCTTATAATAACTTTCAAAACATTTTTGATAGTAAAAAATTTAGCACCACTGACAATCCAGAGCACTGTTATAAATAACCACCAAAACCAGTGGGATTCTCGTGGATAGAAGATAACAATGGATTAAGGATGAATCAAGCCGACAAAATACTGATTGCTCGGTAATGATTGTCAAGCCCATCCAATTAGTAAGTGCAACCGATTGTAATAACCATTTTCTTGCAAATGTGACGGATTTAGGCTTACCGAAATAGATTGTGATTACGATTGGCTACTGAAACGGGATGATGTGAATTCTATGCATCGGCTAGAACAAAACCCAATCATAAGTTATGTAGTAATGATTGCTGAACGATAAATATAAACGTTATTGCTGTCATCAACGATTTTACGATTGTAATTTCCAAATTCATCGGTTTTGAAAATTATATCTATACTACTCCGGAACCATAACTGAGAAACTTTACTGAATCTCAAGACAACAATTTTTACGTTTACCATAAACGATATAATCACCATATATTTTATTGTTAAAAACCTTAGAATTGTCATGGAGATTTTTTATTTGTACCATTGATTACATTGAAAAGACTAGTATTTTTAGATTACAAAAGCATGCAAAAATATCGGCTTACCATTGAACAACCGTATCAGCCATGGTTATTTATAGTTCGCTTTTGATTTCACGCCAAAAGTACAGCAATCAATCGAATTTTCAGCTTCACTCTCAGTTCAAAACGATCATTTTCCTCTCTGAACTAGCAAATGCTCGCCGCAATCCGAAACAAACCGAAAAACCACCACCTGTATAATCGATTTTAATTAAAACGACCCCGATTGGCGACGAGGGAGTGGGTAACCGGAAGCCAAACACAATATTGTCGATATTTATTAAATCACCCCTGGCGGCAAACCGGTGGTGGCCAGAGACTTTGTTTGCCTCCATTGACCGACCGGAGTGGCTTGGGCAATAGAGTTATTTCGATGTTTTTTCCCGCGTTTTTTCGAAGCTATTAGCAAACAAACCATGATTCACTCTCTGCCTAACTTTCGGCGGGATATGTATCGAATTAATCAAACTAATTCGGTGAAATGGTTGTGGTGTGAACTTGTGGACGTTTCCGAGCACACCGGGTTGATAAACATCAACCCCTGGAGGATTTTTGGTTGGCAGTTAACCTGAAAAGGCAACCATTTGAACCGTGAACGAACAATGGCTCGGTTCGGTGTTATCCTGTGTAGGCAAGTTCGGGAAATTGATCCATTGAGTGTTGTTTTATTCGTTTGATAGAGTTTGATATGCCTGAATAAACGATTGAAAGGTTATCAAAATTCAAAAGCGATTATATTGTGTAAAGTTTGTTTAATAAAATAAATTTGTTGTAATGAAATGGAAATTTCTATCAAAATGTGCAATAGTGATAACGTGAAATATAGAAAACTAGTGATAAGATTTGTATTTTTGGAATCAAGCAATCAGTATAGAAGTACAAATCATAGGTAAAATCGCGATAACCATTAGATAACCATACCAGCTATCGTTATTTGCTTAGATTACAAATTAAAATAGTTAAAGCGGATCAGGTTTCTGTTCAAAACTTATAGACGGATACTGTACTGAATCTCACCAAGAAACTCCTGATCCCTATAAAGGTTTTCGATAAAATCCTCCCAAGATGTTTGCCTAGTCAAAACTCCTTGAGGATTCTGCTCAGAATCACATCATGATTCTGTTCAGAATCTCATAATAATTGATGTCATCTTTCTTTTAAAATTCTCATCAAAACCCTATTAAGACTTTTGTTCAATGTGCAATGTTTTGATCAAAAATACAGACCAAGGCTCAAGTAAAAATCGCGCAAGAGGAAACTTCTCTCAAACCGTGCAATAATTGTCACGTAAGGTACAGAACGTTGGTTGTTAGTGATGAGATTTTCATTTTAGGAACTAAGCAATAAATACCAATGTGGAAAACATAGGAGAAACTGTGACAACCATAAGATAACCATACCAGCTACAGTTATTTGCTTAAATTACACAGAAAAATGTGATAAAGCGATTTCATAATGCATTTGAGTTTCCTAATGATCCAAATATGTAAATTACTCAACAATTCGGTTAAATACCTAAGTTCCAGACGCTACTTCTCACGTCTGAAAGGACAACGTCAGCAAAACCTCGGTTAATCACGCCAATTAGAATACGATACATGTCTTCTTTCTCAAAGAAATGAGGCGAAGATGATACCATCCTCTGCGCTGCTCCATTGCACTTCAGAGAGCCGAGGAATGCAACAATCGAGACCAAGACGAACATAATTAATTAAATGATTCCTGTACCATCTCTCGTCTCTTAACCGGTAACCGGTAGCCGACTCCAATCATCCGAACCGTAATCGATTAGGAGGAACATAGACCGCATGGTTCCCGTTCCTCCGTCACACATCGATAGGAGAGCCCGATTAGAAAGGAATAACACAATTGTAACTACCAGAAATATTATTTCAAACATATTTTAATTTATAGAGGATTCTAATCCATAATCAAAATGTCAAAAAATTAGCTTAAATTTGTAAAATGATATCACAATTATAACAGATTGTAAACGATTGAGTTATTTCTCTGTTACGCCTTTCATATGATTGGGAAGGATTTTACAAGGTGGTGGGATGACTCAAGGACAACATTACGGGCAGAGAGCTTAAGCAATTATCGTTAATTAAGAGAGATCTCCGATACACTCTCGGTGTATTTGTCCAAAGTTCTCCTGGCAAGTGTGGCGGCAAGCACAACGCACTTGACTCCACACTGACTGACTGGGTTACGGTTTCTCCGGCGGTTATGCACAGTCGATTAGATCTCGGTTTGCGGTGCAAGGAACGACTTCTTGCTGGCAGACTGCAAATTAATGCATGATTGATAAATAATTAATTAAAATTGTTTAGCATGTGATGCGGGGAGATGCACTGCGCCATCCGGTACCGAACGAGACGGCATCGAATGAGGATGACACGTGCCACAAGGTGTTTAAACATGGCCAAAGGGGTTGAGGAATAACAGATATGCTAACTTTCAAAAGATCTTATCCAGAATCCTATAAGATTCTAGTCAGAATCATATATTCATTATTATCAGGATTATTCTTCGAAACCCTATCCAGGTATACTGTAGGATCCTATCAGAACTCTATTCAAAATCTTTAATGAATCTTATTAGATTTCTCATACAAATTCCACTAGGATTCTCATGAAAAAATCTGTTAGGTTTCCCACACAATTCTATTAGAATTCTTATCACAATCTGATCAAGATTCCCATCAGGATCTTATTATGATTTTCATCAGAATCTCATCATAATTAAAAATCTTATCATGATGATCATCAGAATTTTATTATGATTCTCATCAGGATCTTATCAAGATTCTCATTAGAATCTTATAATGATTCTCGTCAGATTTTTTTCATGATTTTCATCATAATCCAATCATATGTCTCATCAGAATTTTATCAAGATTCTCATCGAAATCCCATCATGATTCTCATTAGAATCTTATCATGATTCTCATCAGAATCTTATCATGATTCTCATCAGATATTTAGAAACATTCTCATCAGAATCTTATCATGATACTAATCAGAATCTTATCACGTGACAGAAAAAAAAAATCAATTTGTCAACTATTCCAGCCAACAACCACACACTAATTCAATATTTTTTGGAAACGAAAACATAACGTTGCATGAAATCTACGAGTCTCATCAGAATTTTAGAAAGATTCTCATTAGAATCTTATCTTGATTCTCATCAGAATCTTATCTTGATTCTCATCTGGATCCTATCAAGACTCTTATCAGAATCTTATTATGATTTTCATCATAATCTTATCATAATTCTCATCAGAATCTTATCATCTCATCAGAATTTTCGAAAGATTGTCAATAGAATCTTATTATGATTCTCATCAGTATCTTATCATGTTTCTCATCAGAATCTCATCATGATTCTCATCAGAATCTTATCTTGATTCTCATCAGAATCTCATCATGATTCTCATGAGAATCCTATCATGATTCAAATCATTTTCTGCTGCTGAAAACAATTATTTTCATTTTTGTTGGAAATTCAACTGGAAAATGTGAACATTATCCTAGACAAGCGATTAAGTTTTATTTTTGTAATGGTATCGAATGAAACGAAGAAAATTTGATACTAAAAATACGTTCAGCGAAGAAGATAAATAAGTTCTTGAAAAGTAAAAATGCTTTTAAAAATAATATACGAATACAAAAATTTTAAATTCTAATTATTTTTTATAAGAGATGTATGAAGTTCTAATCAGACAAAAAAACTTTTCGCAAAAATCAGATTAAGGTTGCGGTGCTCCTCAGACCAGTCACTGGTTTTTATTGGCCGTGATTACGAAATTGCTTAGGCTATAAATCGTCGCAAAATATTTTTTGACATGAAGGTCAGCAGCTATTTATCTAAGTATTATTGATACACACCGCGGTTTTGTTCAAAAAATTCTCGAAATAAATAGTTTTGCTTAAAATTTAAGCCCCCTTGCGCCTATAGTTAACCTATTGTTCCTATACCCGAGGAGGAAAGAATTACTCGTCAATAACTTATGCATAACATATTTTGGTATCATACCATAATTAGGTATTGCTCAGTTATCAATACCTCATTTTGGTATTATGATGGTATTTGAAAAAAATGTTTAACACAATTAAAAATACTTCATTTTGGTATTCGATAGCTATTGAGGACTGCTGGAGGTATTGAACTACTATTGGAAAATTTCACTTTTATATGAAAAACCATCAAGTATTATTGAGGTATTACAATACCTAGTTATCAGAATATGCTTGAGATATTATTTGAGGTATTTTACCTCTTATGCAGGGCTCATTCATACCTCATTGAGGTTGTAAGTATTGGAAATTAGCTGGTATGGAATACCTCAATTTGATATTCAGTAGTTATTTTCTTCTGCTCGGGTAGTAGCACTACTAAAAGAAACTATTTTTTATTTAACAAAATAATGGACGAACTAAGAACTTTTTTACATCCACACTTTAAAGTAAAAATATAAAAGTTTAGTAAAAATACGGTTTTGATTTAAATTTTGCACATGCCATGAAGCTAGTGCTACTATAGGAACAGAGATTAAAAATAGTGCTACTATAGGCACATGTGTTCCTATAGTGGCACAATCGATAATAAATACAAAAATATGGGTTTTCGTAGTTTTCATATTTTTCCACAAAGCCAATTTAAAAGGCTTTCAGATGATGTAAAAGTTATGTCGCTAGCTTTATTTTTCGATTGTATACGAATATTTGTTCTTAGCTATGCGGCTATTGGTACATCGACCCTAAATAAATGAGGCATTCTAGTACCGTTAATAATCATACCGTCTTTACAAGCATTTAATGTGTTAAAAAAACAACTGGTTTTTCATAGGCTCAAGCGCTATATGGCATTACGGAGCCAATTCCATTATGTGACCAAATTTGTTCAGGGTAGTTTGCTGAACTCACGTTTAAATGCATCTTACATGTAACTCATGGGCACATTTTGTATAACAAAGTGCTAGTGTACCTCAATAAATGCTATTGTACTTTAGGATTTCGGTTGTGGGCAGATATTTGTTATACTTTGTGCAGTCTTTCCTTCCGGGCTTTACAGTACAATCGTCCAACAGTAAAATCGAATTTTATTATCATCAAACATTCAGTTTGAGTAGTGTATGAAAGAAAAAGAAACTTACGACATTGCGCGTACAAAATGCAGCAGCAGCGGTACAAAATGGAAGAAAATAGTTAAAAATACAGCACATCCTTTATCATTTTGTTCCACGAAAATTTTGGAGAGACGTGCTAATATTTTGAAATTAAGCTTGTCTGTCTTATAAACTAAAGGCTCATCGTATAGTAAATAACAAATCGACCCGAAGATTCTCAACTTCAATATAAGCTATCGAAGTAAAATTAGATTGCAGTAGGAATTCTTTTGCTCTCATTTTCGAGCGGCTGGTGTAACCAAACCAAATCAAAACTCGACAGACAAAAAAATAGCAGACAAAGATTTTTTCAATTTGTAAAGTTTTCAAATCACTTTATGGTAGACCAACATAATAGCCAACTACCACAGACCAATTCAATATTTTTTTAAAAACCAAGCTGTAAAATCCCTATTTTCACATTGTAGATTTGATCTTAGCTGATCTTATAATTTGTTTTAGTAAACAAAAATTATTTTGATTTCTAAATAATACATGTCATCATGGTTTGTTAGTAGAACGTGTTTTAATTTTTGAAAACTAAATAACGACTATTGCTTGCTTTCCATAAGCATCTTTGCTACTTCAAATCACAATCGTATGAATATTTTTGAGAGAATAGTATGAAGTTAAGTTCAGAAAATGTTATGTGAATGCTTAAGTTCACCTAGTTATTTAGATTATTGTATAATAAAACAAATTCTATGAACAACAATATAAAATTGGTTCCGTGATGTTTTACATCACTTGAGCCTGAGAAAATGTGTTCACTGTGTAAAACTTTTGCTACATGCAATTGAAGGTTGTCATTGATTACATTGAAACATTGATGCTTTTAGATGCCTCATTAACATATTAAAAATTATTACAATACATGGTTACGCCGCAAAAAGGGCGTAACTCAAAATTGTGCTAGATTTATTCCAAACTCTGTTCAGATCCAAACCAACTTTTGATCTAGTTTTGATGGTACATTTCATTTGATAAAAACGGCTAATAAAAAACCATTTAAATATATCTAATTTCTTTTGAATATCTGGACTCAAACCATCAACAGGGCGTAACTTCAAAACGAGCCAATATAGTTTTTTAATTTTATCCAAGCATGCAGGTTAGCCACAGAAAGCAACCCTGTGAGCACAGTTTTGATAGAAAACGGTCTGGGGCGCACCGTGAAGGACAATTCGGTATAAAACTCTTACCGCTAAAAATTCGTGCTAGAAATAATCGAAGTGAGAGCATCATGTCAGAACAAAACGAAACCGATCCATGAGTAGTTTGAAAATGTACGTTAAATTTCAATTTGTTAAGAAATGAGATTAACTTTTATAACACAACCCAATCAAGATCCAACCAAAAATTTAAAGAATTCTCTATTCGACATTCTGGATTAAAATTCATATGAACATGAAATATTTTATTTTTTTATCACCTCAAATTCCAATAAAATTGTTCATATAAAGGAAGAATTTTATTCATCATCAAATAAATTTTCCAAAATATAATAAAATCCGGTTTGAACATTTTTGTAAAATGTTGGTTAAAATTTGAATTTTTTATGAGATTTATTACAATTTTCTTGTAATAAACAAGAATAAGATACACTGTTGTCACAATTCAGATGGGCGTTTTCATAAAACTCGGTTTAATTCTTGGGTAAATTGTTTAACAAACTCCTGTTTAGTATTTAGTGTACACTCATCGAACATGAAATTGAAATTTTCACTTAAGTTTAAACAATATGTTGTCACATTTCGGACGGTTTTCTGCTGAAAATTGAAATTAAAAAATTTTATCTTAAGATATGGTCGAATGTTTAATATTGGTATAACTAGTTGAATTTGTATTGAAATCAATTAGTATCAACTGATGTGGTCACTCCAGAGCACATGGAATAGGTTCCGCCATTATATAAGAAATGTATGAATATGAAATTATGATCAATTTTCTTATAAGATATGAAAAACACTCTTGTCAAATTCAGGTAAATAGGGTACTCTTTTCTGCTCTAAGCAAAATGTTGATTGATCTTCTTCTGTTTGCGTTTCAGTGAAATTCAAATTATCACAAACGATTACACAACATTATTTCTGAAGTCATAACGGGTTTCCGTTTGAAATTTAAAGAAATTTATATGTTTACTTGTAGTGTATTTTTTGTTAGTAATTTATTGGTATTGAAATAAATTGGAAACTGCAGAAAGGTAATTAATAGAAATTAAACGAAGCTAAATCCTTGTCATGAATAACGCAAAACTAAATCTCAAACACATCAAAAAATCAAATACAAATTCTAATGAATTCATACATAGATAAAGTTACATTTTTATAATTGTTTATAGTTGATTTTTTTGTTCAAAAGATATATATGGCATTCCAAGAAAACTCAGTTATTTCATAAAAATCAGTTAGTTAATCAGGTTCTACTAAATCAACGAAGTGAAATCCAAGTCAAGGTTGTAAAATTTAAGGGAATTTTTTTTGTTGCTCGTGTAAAGGAAAAGGTCGCATAAGAAATTTTATAAAAATGCTACTTAAATTGGAATTCTATTTCATTTTTTTACGATAAATATATGGAACTCTAACCAATTCCTTATGAAACATGAGATAAAACAGTTCAAATTAGCTTTTTCGCAGGGTACAGAAAAATTAGATTTGTAATTGTTGGGAGAAATTCAAACGAATTTAAGTTTTGGTTGAATGAGAGCATGCTAATATAGGGTGTATTTATATTTTTGAACTTTTTCATAGGGCATTTTAAATGCTGCCTGTGAAAATTTTGTTTGATGAAATACTCTTTTACATTGAATTTTTTTCTGTTAGAAAATCGAGCCTAATCTAGCCAGTACAAGCCCTGCTTTTGTGTTTTGTTGGAATTTACCAAAATCCTTCGATGTGTTGAGTTCAAGTGCATTGTATCTAAGACGTTCCACAAAAAAAAAGTTTATTTTTTACTTTGCTTGAAAACATTTGACAAAATCGAAAAATTCTAAAAAATGCTAGATTTTCTCTACACATAAGATAACTTCACATAATCACAGCTTTCCATATATATTCAATATAAAAAAAATCATTTTAGATTATGTAGTATATCTATACTTTTGGACAGGCAACAAAAAATTTAAATTTTTACATTTTTTTAACGCATAATGACTTGGCTTTGATTCTTTTAAAAATCGACCCCACATCTGAAATCGGATTTTTAGTTTCTATTCAAATTTCATATGCTTAACTTTATAATTGTCATCAAATAAAGTGATAAGCTAATTATTAACAGTATCAGCAATGAGAAATATTGTAATATTTTCATTGTAGTACTTTATGACCAAGTATCGTGCGAAAAAGTCGCTCAGATATAACACGATTTTTGCAAAACTGATAGGAGTCTCTAGAAATGTAATATCATCAAGAAACACGTAGCGAAAAATACGCTCAAAAATTAAAATCTGCTCTTGATAAGTGCAAAAATAAAATGTGTGAAAAACACTAGTGGCAGTCTGATAAAGTCGGGGACACCCTATAGTTCTTGTAAAAATGATTGAAGAATAATTTTGACAAAAAATAAATTTCTGTTACGAAAACATAAGATTAGATACTTCCGAAATGAAGTGAAGTGAGTTTCAAATTAAGGACTGAGATAAAGTTTTGTAACAAAACGAGAACCGAGAATTTTTCGAAAATTTGAACAACCTCTGCAATCGCAAAAAAAAATCAGAAAAAAAAATCGTTTTTAGAAAGACTCTACGCTAAAATAAAAATCGTCACTAAAATTTAAAATTAATCATATCTTTCATAAATATAAAATGACAATCTTGAACTTGAAGTCAAAAAATGTATATTGAAATTGAAGCTTGTGAAAATTGATAATTTTGTATGAAAATCGTAATGTGCTGCTAATTTTACGAACAGCATTTTGAGTCTTAAGAATAATTTTCATCAAAAAATTAAATGAATTCCCTGTTTTTTTGTTCGATTCAAAATAAAATCAATTTCGATTTTTTTCTAATGATAATTTACCTGCAATTCTGTTGAACACCATCAATTTTTGCAGTAAGTGCTTCATCGAATCTGGTGTAAATTTTGCTGAATTTCACTAACGCATTTAATATTCGACGTTTTGTTCCTTTGAAATCTCTAAATCCCATTGGACTTGTATGGCAAAACCGTACATGTTTCATGTTTCATCATAGTGAAAGTTCAGGCACTAAAGTGATTTTTTATAAAATTAATTCAAAAAAATTCGACCATTACACGGAAAACAAAATATTTTTAGAAAACATTCAAAATCGTCATTTTTGTTACGAAAAACTTTGAGACTCAAAATGAGATCACTGATCGGCAACTTGCAAAGGCTTTCCAAAAATGATAATTGTTAAAAAACACAAAAATTTCAGTCGATTATTCAACAGAAGTCTTGTGAAGTAATCGGAAATCAAACATAGGAATGAAATTGACATTTCTCGATTACTTTTTAAAATCGACTTAAGTAACTCTCATACGGTTTTGAGCAAATTCATTAAGAACCACAACCTGTCTTATAAAACTGTTTTAAAATGACTTACAAAATTTCTTCAACTATGTTCGGAAATTTACTGATATGCTGACAAACTATTTTGTTTCCTTATAAACAATTGGCCTATTTTTTTTCACAGAACTCTAAATTGTTCATTTTTTTCATCCGTCTGCCAAAATATGACTCGTTAGGAAAAATTGTTCGGAAAACAGCAGTTTCAATCATTTGTATTCAACTTAATCGTAAATTTTAAATAAAAAAAAATATCATTAACAAATATACACTCCCGTGCATAAGTTTGGGTTCACCCCCTAAAAAACATACAAAAGTGTTCAGTCTATATCTCTGAGATTACACGTCCAATTGAAACTCTCTAAACCGCATTCGAAAGGCAAAGAGTTGTTCTTACCTCATATGTATTTCTCCAAAAACATTTTTTGAATTTTGTTCACTTAATTTGTACTTAAAGTTGTGACATTTTTCAAAAGCACACTGAAAAAACATAGCGAATTTCCTCAGCATTGGATCGACCAAAATTTTAAAACAAGGTCTCATTAGAATCGTAGTCTTATATTCTTTGAAAAACGCTGGCGAAATTTGTGCGGAATAACGCATTTGATATACGGAATTTTGTTCCTTTGATATATCTAAATCCCATTAGGCTTGTAAGGGAAACCGTACATGTTTCATTTTTTATCATAGAGAAAGTTCAAAATAATTCAAAAAAATAATTACCAAAGTGCCTGGTGATATTTTTTTATTTTTTTTTTAATCGCCAAGGTTCTTCTTCTTCTTTCTGGCATTACGTTCCCACTGGGACAGAGCCTGCTTCTCAGCTTAGTGTTCGTATGAGCACTTCCACAGTTATTAACTGAGAGTTTGCTGTGCCAATGACCATTTTTGCATGCGTATATCGTGATCGCCAAGGTTACTGAATTGAAATGAGTCTGAGTTCGATGAGATTTGGAAATTTCAAAGAAACAAAAAAAAAAAATCGACTATTACACGGAAAACAAAATATTTTTTTCGAAAACATTAGAAATCGTCATTTTTTTTACGAAAAACTTTGAGTTTCAAAACAAGATCACTTGATCGACAACCAGCAAAGGCTAACAAAAAATGAAAATTCAATAGAAGTCTTGTGAAGCAGTGAATCAAATTGTCATCAAAACAGACGAAAAACAAGCAACAGAGCAAGATCGCTCACAACCGTTTGTCCCAACTTTTGAGGATAGAGATACAATCAAAAGCAAAATTGTCATGACAATCACAGGGCTCAACATTGTTGCAACCTTTTCAATTCGCGATTAATCAATTATTTTGAACACGAAACCAAGTTTGTTTCATGGATGCCGTTCGATAATGAGTCAATGTTTACCAACACGAAGAAAGTTCTCGAAAAGTGCAATGCGGAGCCCAGAAAATCGCTGCGTACGTGGTGATCGACCATTGTCATATTCAGTTCAAGTGGTGACAAACTAATGTTGCGGAATAAAATTGTTGCAACAAGAATAGGAGATAACAATGTATTTATTGCTGAGTGTTGGGTGACAATTGATTCACTGTTGTGAAGTAATCGAAAAAGTAGAAAAATGAACATTTCTCGATAACTTTTTCAAATCGACTTAAGTAACTCTCACACGGTTTTTGGAAAATTTATTAAGAATCACAACATGTCTTCTGGAACTGTTTCAAAATGAATCTCCTTTTAACATTGTTTCACCATGTATATCACATAAATTTCATCTCCTCAAAAATTCCATAAAAACTAGGAAATTTCTATTATCTCACACAAAAATTTAATGACAAAATGATACACCGTTTCGTTCAACTACTTACGACATTTTTGTACCAGTGTAAAATCGACTCAAGTAGTGTTTTGATTCGTTGTAACCCAAGTTACCAGTAAGCCCGCTAATTCGCCCTTTTTGGCTAAAAGGGCTTTTGTACGGCCGATAAAGAGCAATAGCGCGAATTAAAGTGCTATATGGTTACTTGGGAAGTAACTTTGTCTCTCCGATGAATCGATAATGTAGGTTCGTTAACTACGCGGAGATAATGCTGTTTGAATATTTTTTCAAGATTTATAATATACAGAGTACATATTAGACAAATTTAGGGCAAAGCAATCATGAAAGTTTTGTTGGAAAATTCATATGGAATAGACAAAAATAACTGAATTTTCCCAACAAATGTTAGTTCAGGCAATAATCTATAATATTTAGGAAATTCTAATTAAAATTTTTGATCGTTTGGCCATTTCAACACAAATACAATAAGCTCTTTAAAAAAATGATTTTGTTTTACAAAAAAAAATCTTATATATTCAAATAACATTTGATGCTCTCTTAAACAAATAAAAAAGAATCCAATTAGAATTCCGCAAATATACTGTCAAATTGAAGTCTTATTTTTTCACTAATTGGACATCCGCGACGACCTCTCGCACTTCGCCGTAACCTGAAAAAGAGAACCGATCCCCAACGCTTACGGGCAAGTCAAGGCTAGATCCTTTTAGTAACAGCAATAGGTTTAGATAGTAAGTATAGCAATTGAGCAGTTTGGCTAGGTACCTTGTTGGAATAAGAAGTGCTATTAGTGGTAAATGTTGTAGTATTGGTGGTGGTGGTGGTGGTAGTGGTAGCAGAAGAAGTAGTACTAGCAGCGAAGTAGTGAGAGCAAGTGGTAGCAGCAGCAACGGCAGCAGCAGCGTCAGCGGCAGCAGCAGTATTAGAAGGAATAGGAGGAGGTGAAGAAGTGATTGAGCCGCCGAAAGCGACGGAGGAACTGATGGTCGGTTCCTGCAGGTGGTGGGTTCCTCCGAGGATCGTCGGGATGGCCGTCGGCGGCGGGTAGTAGCCGTAGAAGCACCCGTCGTAGATCGGCGCAACCAGAGGCGGCGGCGGTTGCGAGAACTGGTGATGATGGTAGTGTGGTGATGTTGGTGGAATCAAGGTGTCTTGTGTCAACAATCTTACCATGATTTCTTTGCCGGTGGGAATGTTGAGACTGGGCTCGCTTCCGCTGAGGGATCCGATGGTGGCGGTGGCGCCTGTTGGCTGTTGGTAGTGCTGCGGACCGAGATTGATCTCGGTGAAGCGGCTGAGGATCAGCGTTGGTGGAATGCTACTCGGTGGATAGCTACAGTGACCGCAGTAGCACAGCTGTTGAGCGGCGTTACAACAGGGGGTCGAGGGCGGGGTCGAATGGGAACTGGGCGGGTACAGAGGAGACGCGAACTGATGCGCTGGGTGATGGTAGGGTTGAGGAGGCAAGGAAGGATTCGAACCGAACTGGGGCTGAGGTTGAGGTGGCGGCGGCGGTTGGCTGACTACGGAGGGCAGCGAGGTGACGGCGGCTACGGCGGCACCTAGCGGCGGTGGCGGTGGCGATATAAAGGGGGGACAGAAGATCGGACCCGGTCGGAAATACGTGGTGACGTGAATGGTCGCGAGTTGCTCGGATTGACTGGCTGTAGTCTTCGATTAACTCGATTGCATCTAACGTAATTGAACTCTGTGTGGTTAAACTTTATGTTGTCTTACGAGCTAGTTTACTTGCTAATGGTGCCTTCCCAGAGGCGGAAATACAAAGAGATACAAGAGATTGTCGAAGGTTTTAGAGCGATTGTCTTGAGATTGAGGAGGGCGGTCGATGCGACGATTCGCCAACTACGTATTAGATATGTGTAAGGTTCTAAAGTGTATAACTTCCTACGGGAGATTGTAAAGATTTAGAAATTTTTAGAGATTGTCAGAGTTTGGAAACACGACTCGATAACCGGACGACTGATCGAAGTCCGGATTGGTCTGAACAGCGATTGAATTGATTGTCAAAACGCTTTCTCCTAACGCCTATGAGGGCCTTAACGTCTAAAATTGTCTGTTATTCTGTGTGATTGTTCTAGCGCAAAAAATTCTAGTAAACTCCTCTCGTCTACTCCTCACTAAGCCTAGGCTTCAATACTTTTATGATTCTAGATAATTATTTCCTCTATTCTTCGCACTCGCACTTGCTCACATTCGTTCCTCTACACTCTCGCAACAACAACTCGCCGGAACTCTGTTTGGAAATCTTCTAAAAATACACCGACCAAGCACTGTTTCTGCGTGTGTGGAAATGGATCTGACTTCGGTCACGAAACTAGACAACAGAGAACAGGAGAATAGCTTCTTCTTTGCGGTCCGCACCTTGGCGCGCGTTCTTCCTGTTTTATCTATAATAAGCGGTGCTAGCCGAGAACCGAGAACTCGAGGGGAGTCGTTCTCCAGCCAAAGTCAAAGAAGAGACGCGCGATCAACCCTACTACTACAGAACGGGAGAGTTCACGACCAAGACCAAGCCGTCTGTGTATTGATTGTAATTATTTTTGATTATGTGAATAACCGGTTCTTCTTCGCGCGAAGAGTTCTTCGACTTCTTTCCGATCAAGTCCGGCGATCGCGGTGTAAACAATTGCTACTTCTTCGTCGCTCTTCGTCTTCGTCTCCGGCGGACACTTTACGCGGAGTTTTTCGGGTTGATCACTCCGTTCGCTCACTCACACAACGGCACGGGACACAATTAGTGTGTGCGGAATGGATGCGAGAGATGATGGGACGGGATGTGGATGACGATGACGACGCGCGGGATTCCTTCGGAAGAATACGCGGACGCGGGGAGAACAAGACGAGAAAACAAGTTTTCCTGTGGACCTCTTCTGTGGCCTCTCTTCGCTACTACGTGGACTTATCAAAGTCAGAACCCGGACCAGCTAGCCGTACAAACTTGATATACACGAACCGTTCCTTTGATATGTTGATTGTCTCTCGTTTGGCGACTACTTAAGTATGCTTAGGTATTGATCTAGGACCGCTAGATCGTGGTTTCTCTAAGATTTTTTGAAGCCTTATTTGGGCCTCTATTGCACAGTTTAAACGGGGAAAAAATCTCACAACGATATGGTGACGACGACAACGACGACGACGACGATTGAATCTCTAAGACAGAAAATCTTTGGTTAAAACGCTCACAAAATATCCTCTCGCTTAACTATTGAGCAACGGCTTAACTATCTTTCGGTAATTTTACCCCTTTTATTTTACCTAATTTCTCTTACTGTTTTACTAAAACAAAAACAAATCTCAACAAAATTGCCTTTTAATTCACAAACTCAACCGCTTTCCGATTGACGAGTGATTGTTCTAAAATCTTCGCTTCTCTCTGTCTTTCTCTTGCGATCAGGTATACTTTAGTGTGTAAATCTTACTTTAAACGTTTAGTTAATTACTTTTTTTTTATAAATTGCACACAATCTCCTGTTGTCGTTTTCTTTATGTTTTCAGTTGGTTTTGTGTCGTGTCACGGCGAATCTCCGCACGCGGTTAAATCTTCTGATAGGTCAAGAATTCTACCGGAAATGGCAAGCCTCTTTTCGCACAACACAGCACGACGCACCGTTTCTCTTGTCCAACGTTTCGGTTCGCTTCCTCAGGGTATTTTTGAGATTTGGGACTTTAGGGATTGGGAAGATCACACTTCTCTCGCTCTTCTTCTGCTACTTCTTCTTCCCGTGAACTGACTGGAGTCGTGGAGCTGGACTTGTTACCGGACGCACTACAGAGCGAAATTCTTGGTTGGAACTTTTCAGAACACCCAACAGAACACTTCGCGAACTCTTCGGCGGTGAGCACTTTTTTCGTACGGAGTTCAGCGTGACCTCGGAAAGCCGAACGTACGCAGCACTTCGAGAGGGGGGCGCAAGTGTTCACAACGGTTGCGAAAACGCGTTCGACGTGTTTGGCGGCGAAGAACCGATCTTGCGATCTCACACACTTCGGTCAGGGCACTTCCCGGAGCTTCCCGAAACTTTGCGCGGAGTTGAGGAAATTGGGATTTGTGATTTTGGGAAAAAGCACGACGATACTCAAGAACTGACGGCGGCACGAATGTTGAGTGACGGTGTGTGTGGTAATAATGAGCTTGGTGAATTGGATTGAATTGATTGAATATAATAATATTAAATCGGCAGCGCTAGACGGCACAGAGAGAACGTTTTGCGGGAAAATCGCGTTATCGACTGACTGACGAGCGACGTCGGCGGCGATGACGACGTCCTTCTTGGGCTGTTTGCTGCTGCTGGTCCGGTCCGGTGCCTAAAGAAGATGTTCTGCACCCGATGACGATGATGACGACGACGACCAATACAGTGACGCAACAGCTTCGGCTCGGTTCGGCCTCTCTTTTGTTCCTACCCGACCGGAGCGGGACGCCAACAGTTCTACACACAATACACCGAGGAACTCTCGGCTTCTGCTCTCGCGCGCGTACAGGTATTTACCGGGCACTCGGGCTACAGGTAGATGTACTCTGCACACCTTTTCGGCGGAGATCGAATCGCGGAGAGGTGCACGGCTGGATGTGTGCGTGAACTGTTCGGTCTTGGTCCAGGGATCGCGCGCGCCCGTCCAAGGTCCACCGAAATCGATCAAAAACCCGATCGAAAATTCCTTTGAAATTTATCACCTTTGCGAGAGTCGCGCGATTTTTGCCGTGAAAATTATCTTTCGATTATGACAATCAGATCTAGAGGAAGATTATACGGTATACGGTAGGAGTTGCAGTTGTAGAACAGCAGAAAAAGCGACGGAGAGAAAGACCGTGAACCGAAAGGCGACTGGTTCCTCGACGGTGTAACAACAAAACTGCCTCGTCTTCGTAAACGGGTCGGGACCGCTCCGGAAAAGTCCGCACCGTGTGTGTGCATTCCATTCGTGGCCACCACCGGAGGGAAAACATAAGAACGCCATCCCCGCACCCACACAATCCACCCCCCGCCTTTCGGGTACCGTCAACGATGATATTACAGCATCGACCAACACGCGAAACAGAGAGGATTACCGAACAAGTGCGCCGAAGCGTGAGTTCACCCTCTTTCGACATTCTCTCCTCCTCAACGCATCGGAGAGCGCTTGCGCGCGCTCACCCCTCATTACTCGAACGAGCGCTCACGAGTTCGAGTTACCCCCATCGTGGTCGCTCACACACAGGTGCGAATGCTCATTGTTCGCATTTCTTCGCCCAGGCTTTTGAAGCGGAAATGATGAAAGTTAATTACACCTTACCACCGCGCGCACAGCACCCCGCCATCAGTGAACGTGTGCGAGCGAGCATTGTTCACTTGTTGGCTTTTCGAGTTTTGCCTTTTGCTCGGTTCTTCGCTGAGTGCCGAACGCGGCGCGAGTGCGTTTTGTTGTTGCTTCGGTGGGTGGTGGTGGTGAGCGAGGATCGTTTGCTCGTCTCGCGGATCGCTCTCCGACTCCGGTACGGATCAGGTGCGAAGAAGAAACGATTATCGTCGTCGTGTTCATAGTCAGTCCTCCGTGATGATGATGACGATGATGATGGATTTTAATTCGTTTCTCTTGCAGATCGACATCGACAGCGTGTAAAGCGTAAAAATGGTTTTGTTTTATGGCACTGACTACTCTCGAGAGGTGAACAAATTGAAACGCAAGGTCTTGTGTCTGGATAAATAGTTTACTGGCGCATTTTTAGCAGACCGTGGAAGTGTGGAGTTGTGGACGTGCGATTACGGTTTCGAATTAGCTCGCTTTTTCGGTACTTAATTCGCAGTGAACTACGCTAGTCTTCTTCAGTTGCTGCTATCTTTATGAAGATCAAATCAATGAGAACTCATAATTGAGCAGATTGGATGGAACTATTTTCAGTCATAAGGGGTTTGTTGTAGGAAAAGCATTTTGATGATTTCAACAATATCGTAAAATAAGAAGGGTCGGATAACGAATACGTGCGATAAACGTTTCAATTGAGTTAAATTTAGTATGAAACGAGCTCACCAGTAACACTAGTCCATTTGCATCCACATCAATTGGAATGCTCGTTCTTTGAATGGTTAAGTAGGGCGATCTATTTAATTTTCTAACAAACATATGTTAGTTCTTACTTGCAACCTAAATCCAAACTCAGAAAAGATCCAAACTTTTTTGTTTATCGAAATGATCGTCTAAATCGAGCATGTAGTGGAGTTAATATCATCATTCAATCATCAGCTTTTTTCGTTATTTGAAACATGTCAGCAAAAGTTTGTCATGCGAGACTTTAACGTCAACCATCGTTCGTGGAACAATTCTCAGAGCAATTCCAAAGACTGGTTTCTGACGATTTCTCTTCAGGATTTTTCTCAATTCAATACTCTGATAGCCTTACTAGTTTTTTCTCTACTAGAAACCTTCTCTACGATTGTTTTGGTCTTAATTATATATCAGGAAAATATTTTTTAAAACGTTTTTCTGCGTTGAAAACCAAAAAATGAACATAAGGTTCCCTTTTGGAATTCATTTAGGCTTGATTCGAAGAGAAAAACCAAATATTTATAACTATTTGTCAAAGAAGTTCAATAACTTGCTTGGAAGCACGCACAATTTTAATTTAGGACTCACTAGTTCAATTGAAAAGCAAGTTGCTCAAGATTTCAAAAACATTCTCAATCAGTAGTCGCAATGTGGGTATCACGAAGCACCTCACGAGTGTAAACCAAGCGCAAAACAAACATGATGAACTCGCGAACATGATTGATGTGAGTAAATTCGCACACGTCTGCTCGGGAGAACATTCCAAGAAAAAGAGCAAAAACTTCGCGAACTTCTACTCGCGAATCAAATCGACAGTAAAATACTAGTTCGTAGTCGAAAGCCCTTGAAAACAAGAAATTTCGGAGAGGAAATAGTTTGTTCTTCCAAAAGCAGAGTAAACGAAGCTAAAAAAAAATGTTAAAGTGTTCGGAGCTGTTCATGATGAATTCCATCCAGAATGAGCCGAAAAAAAAAATCCAGAATGAGTCGAAAAACAATAAAAATCGTCCTCGATAGTCTACGATTTGGATTAAATTTTGCACATGTTTTGGTATGGTATAACAAGTGTTTTCCATATAAAAATTGATCATTTTTATAATAAATCTTCGAGCTGTTTAGTAGAGTACCTATAAGTAGATGAAAAAACCGAATTTATTACTATACCATTTAATTCCACTAGAGTTTATATCCTTTGACAGATACGCGTATTTCAACCTCAACTGTAAGGCCGTCTTCAGTGTCGTGTAGTCGACTTTCGAATCAAGAATAACTTTTGAAAATGGCCTATACATTTTCGCATGCAACTTATTTGAAAAATTCTAACGCCGAAAATGTTGATTTTAGAAAAAATGTTCTATAGAGAAGTTGTAGTGAACTGTTTGGACTATAAGAAAGAAATATACACTGAAAATATATTTTATTTATTTTCATAAAAAAATAAAACTTAAATTTTAAATTGCATAAAAACTCCATATTTTTAATATTGATGGAGAAACGTGAATAACTAATGAAAATGGTCTATTTTAATAGTTGAATAATATTTGTTGCATTAAACTCGATATCATTCGAAAATGGGTACTTCTAGAAAAATAATTCATATAACTTTTACGGTTAAGAATCATTTTAAGATTCTTATTGTATCGAGAGAACGTTTTTGTTTTGACAAAAAATAAAAACAAATTTTGAAATTCGGCCGAATTTTGGTCTTAGAAAAACTTTTTTATTAAAAAAATTCTCCATCATGAAACTTTGTCTTAAACATCTGTTTACTATCAAGATTCTATGGAGAAAATTAAAAAATATAGAAAATGGGATTTTGTGTAATATAAAATGTAATTTAATTTTTGAATTTTTCTTGAAAAACATAAAATATATTCTCAGTGTGTATTTTTTTTTTCTTGTAGGGTAAAAGTTTTACTACCAATTCTTCATTAAACATTTTTCTCTAAAATCAACGGTTTCGGAGTTAGAATTTTTCAAGTAAAAGTTATTCTCGAATCAAAACGATCGATTTATCTATGGAAAACATTTATTGTATCATATCAAAAACATGTGCAAAATGTACTGCAAATCGAAGATGGTCGAGTTCTATTCACTTTCACAAATCACTTCGTTTGCTCGCGAGCATGACAGACGCGAGTGAATCAGCACTCTGATGCTCGTGAGCATTTTGTTTTGTTCCGGTTCTTTCCCTTCGGTTGTTCGCTACTTCCGATCACTGTTCACAGTTCAGAGAACGTTTTCGTCAATTCTGAGTGGACTTGTTTGGGAGAAGTGAGAACTATTAATAAAAAAATCAAAGTTATGAAAGCCTTTTGCAATGATGAACTGTATTATGAATTCAAATAACATTAAAAGAGAAACCTCAAAGTTTGAGCTAAAAATATTCAGATTTAGAGGTGACGCAAGCGTCTTGAAAATGAATTTTCATGGTTTTTAAAAATGACCTTCAGTGAAGTCACTATAACTTCGTTATTTTGTAACCAATTTTGAAAATTTAGCACCATTATCTTCAAAATTAAATTTATGAAACCTTTGTTGAACATAAAATTTGTCGAACACCGAAACTAGTCTTGGTTAAAAATAGGTTTCTCCAATTTTTCCACATTTTACTAAAAAATCATCTTTGTTTGAGCATAACTTCATGAACACTCAACCGATTCCAAATATTTTTACGTGTTTTTGAAGCAAATTTAGTTGTCTTCAAACTAAACATAAAACATGATTTTCTAAAAAATGCTTTTGACTGACTTACTTAACAAAAACTACCCAATAACACGATTTTTAATCAAAAATTCATTTTTTTTTTTATTATTTAAGTTTTTTTCGCCGGAAATTGCATTTTATTCATAAAACTTAAGTTTATTGAGCA
The DNA here is from genome assembly GCF_002204515.2 of Aedes aegypti. NCBI lineage: Eukaryota > Metazoa > Arthropoda > Insecta > Diptera > Culicidae > Aedes > Aedes aegypti. The sequence goes on along the minus strand of NC_035107.1, from coordinate 219,521,920 downwards.
TCTTGCTTTAATAACGAGTTGAATAGTGCAAATATTTTTTAGCAGGTGCAAAAATATTTTTGTTTCAAATTTATTTAAAAATTGTTGCTAAGTCTTTTTGTTTAACTGGCAAAAAATAAAAATAAAACCGTCATTTTTATGTGTAGTTTTTGTTGAATAACATGGTCAAAACATTTTTTAGTGGAATGTGTAGTAGTTTGGAAACAATTAAATAGGCTTCAGAAGCAAAAAAAATAGGAATTTGGTAGATTAGATTAGAAATCGGTTGAGTATTTATAAAGTTATGCTCAAACAAAGATATATTTTTTTAGCAAAATGAGGAAAACATTGGATTAAAGTACTTTTAACTAAAACTAGTATTGATTTAAGACAAATTGGGTTTTCTTCAATGTTTTCATACATTTAAATTTGAAGATAATGGTGCTTAAAGTTTCAAAATTGATTAGAAAATAAAGAAGTTAGGGTGACTTTACCGAAGGCCATCTTTATAACTAGAAAATTCACCTTCAAGACACTTGCTCCACCTCTAAATCCGAATATTTTAGCACAAACTTTGAGGTTTATCTTTCAATGTGATTTGAATCCATAAGAGCACACACATTGTTGGTATTACGAACTTTCGAGAAATAAGCCGCACCCTAATATTTACCCACTGTTGTTGTAAAAGTCAATTGTCAACTTTAAGATAGTCTTACACACCTTTTTTTTAAATTCCTTTATTAGTATCATTCCAATCATTACATTAATTTCTTATATCTAGGTGTTCTGTGTAAGAAATGTATCATCCTAATGTGATTTTTTAAAGTTTAATTTCTATTTTTTTCTAACAGATAACTGCTAGGTAGATGTACAGTTATTACTTGAGACATGAATCCAAACTGAAAAGAAATCCAAACTTTTTTGTTTATCGTAATGATCTGAATGAAGAATGTAGTGGAGTTAACTATCGTCCAGCAAACATACTTTTCACATGCAAAAACACACTGAAATGTACACAGCTTTTTTGTTTCTCGATGGATTTTGTAGTAATTTTCAGAACTTCCCTAAAAACTCTTCTAGTTTGTGATCCAGGAAACTTGAAAATATGTTCCAAGTGGATCCGGAATTATTCCGGATTGTCTTGGGCTACCAAAATTGCCAACATCGTCCATTCAACGGATATATCAATACCTAGATGAGCTAGAAGTTTGGTGTCTTTGGCGGGGGCTATCAACTCTAATTGGGAATTTATCCGCTAGGTGGCACTAGTGATAAATTTTCTTCAATCTTTTGTATCTTAAGATCCTGATAAGCTAGAAGATTGGTGTCCTCGGCAAAGCTGTTCAGCAGACCAAGGGCTATCTGGCAATAGAAAAACTAGTCGAGAATTTCTCGGCTAGGTGGCACTAGTAACACATTTTATTCAATCTTATATATCTCGAGATTCTGATGAGTTAGAACGTTGGTGACTTTGGCAAACTATCAAATCTAATTGGAAATTTATCAGCTGGGTGGCGCTAGTGATAAATTTTCTTCAATCTTTTATATCTCAAGATCCTGATGAGCTAGGAGGTTGGTGTCTTTAGCAAAGTTGTTTAGCACACCAAGGGCTATCTGGCAATAGGAAAACTAATTGAGAATTTATCAGCTAGGTGGCGCTAGTAACACCTTTTTTTCAATCTTCTATATCTTAAGATCCTGATGAGCTAGAAAGTTTGTGTCTTCGGCAAAGTTGTTCAGCAAACCAAGAGTTATCTGGCAATACCAAAACTAGTTGAGAATTAGTCCGCTAGGTGGCGCTAGTGACAAATTTGCTTCAATTTTCTATATATAGGCAAGGGTTATCAAATCTAATTGGAAATTTATCCGCTAGGTGGCGCTAATTAAAATTTTTCTTCAATCTTATATATTTCAAGATCCTGATGAGCTAGAAGGTGGATGTCTTCGGCCAAGTTGTTCAGCAGACCAAGGGCTATCTGACTAATAAACAATTTTCTTGAAGTTTCTCGAGATACTGATAAGCTAGAAGGAAGGCATTTTCAGTATATTTGTTCGACAGATCAAGGGCTATTTAACAGTAAACATCCGGTTGATAATTCATCCGCTAGGTGTTGCTAGCAATAAATTTTAAATCTGCTTTATATCTTAATATGGAGGAGCCTTCTAGCTCGTAAAAAATGCGAATGGGAATTATTCTGATAGGTAGTGCTAGTAACAATATTTCATCGATTTTCTATATATTAAGAAAGTTTATGTGATCAGCAATATTTTTCGATTTTGGCAACACCGAAATACATATACAAAAAAATGGATCATGGGTCAGTCAACAATCTTATTAATCTCAATAGTCCATATTGGTACAGCATACAACATGGCTGGCCTGAAAATTTGTTAGACATTAAAAGCTTGTCGTTAAGATAGAGTTTTGATTTTCGATTTTCTGTCAATGAGTGGATAACGACATACTATTTATTTGTCACTTTTTTTTAGTTAAACTTGTATCTAGCATGAGCCCTAGATACTTAACTTCATCTGACAAATATATTGGAACCCCATCGCGACCACATGTGCTCTTGAAGGTTTCAAATAAAGAGCTTTTGCTTTATGTGGGAATATTATTAGTTAAGTTTTGGAAGCATTAGGAGAAATCTTCTATTTTTGCAAGTATAAAGAAAAAATATCCAAACTTTTTCGCAATCTACTACAGATGACACGCAGACTTCGTCCTTTGGCGGAGAGGCCTGTGTCATCCGCAAGATTTTTGACATCCCGGAGGTAACTCAGGTAAGTCAGACGTGAAAATATTGTATGATATTGGCCCCAAAATGCTGCCTTGAGGAACACCTGCTCTTACAGGAAGTCGCTCAAACCTGGAGTTCTGATAATTAATCTGAAGTGTACGATTTGACAGATAACTTTGGATAACTCTAACAATGCATTTTTTTTACTTTACGATCAAGTTTTCATGCCAAACACTGTCCAATGCTTTTTCTATGTCTAGAAGAGCAAGACCAGTAGAAAAACTTTCAGATTTGTTGGAACGAATCAAATTCAAAATTAGTACAACCATGGCATTTTGTCCATTTTTCAGGAAAATAAGCTAACTGAAAAGCTACTCTCTGGAAGTTTCTTGATGAGAATGTAAAAAATTTCATCATCGCCAGGGGCTTTCATATTTTTGATTTTTTTAATAACAGCTCTCACTTTTTGCAAATCAGTCTCACAGGAATTTTCGCAAAACCGTTCTTTTGGTTGGTCATGCTCTCGAAATCTTGAGTAACTTGATTTTCAATTGGACCAGTAAATCCTAAATTAAAATTATGCGCGCTTTTAAACTGCATAGCAATTTTTTAGCTTTTTTGCAAAAAGTTAGTAATAATTTGTTTTCCTCTTTCAATGTAGGGATTGGCTTCTGCGGCTTTATCAATATTATTGGATGATTTCCGAAAGGGCTTAGAGCCAGGGTCCAATTGAGAAATTGTGTTTTCAAAATTTTTGTTTTGAAACAAATTATTTTGCTGCCCAGTGCATTGAAAAGGCAAATAGGGCAAACGCTCCTTTAGTGGAGGTAGCTCCAATAGTGGAGGTAGTGTGTTTTGGCATGTTTCGCGCTAATAAATGATTATGTGATATTTTTGTATTATGTACGATGCGAAAATGATACAAGTAATCGAATAATATTCATGAAATTTAACCGTAAAACTATTTAAAACAATTATTTTGCCTAATTTTTTTGCTCCTTTGCACCTATAGTGGTGCATCAGTACCCATAGTGGAGGGTCCCATAAGAAATCAATGGTTTGCGCCACTAAAGGAACCATCCTTAAAATATACCTCCACTAAAGGAACAGTGTTCCTATAATTGGTGCAAGGCTTTTTGCAGGGAAATTTCAAATGAATCGTGATTTTTATACATTTGAATGATAGAAGGATTTGAGATCTATCGAATGAAACGTTAAAATCATATATTTCATGATCTTAACACCGTGTTTTAGCAGTTTTCCCTTAGGTGCACCACTAATGGTACACTTGCCCTAGGCAGCTATGAAAGTATATTTACCAAGCTGTGTTTCAACAGAAACACCCAAAATTAAAAAAAAAAATTGGTTTCAAATGACGAAAAAAGTTGATGTTCTAAACGTCACGGTCGATCATAAGATAAACAAAATATATGGATCTTTTTTGTGTTTAGATGTGTTAAACATCTTTTTTTCTCCCATTTTAAATATTACTAGAATCAACAATTAGCAATAACTTTTCCAAATCTCAATTGAATTCTATAATATTTGGAGTGAAATTTTCTTGCTTGAAATTCGAACCACCATGACATTTATAACATTTCTTGTTTCTTTGATTTGAACTAGGAATATGGAAGAGAAAGTTTTGCCCCACTGTAGAGCAACAGAGTTGTATCAGAAGAAGTTGCCGGAAGAATTCTAAATGGAATATTATCAGGATTACCACAAGAGACAAGAGTTTCGATCTTTTGTCATAGATTCTCCCAGTAGAAAATTCCCAAAGAATCTCTTGCAGAGATTTAGGGAAAAAAACGTTGCATTTCTTGCTGGAGGTCAGAATTATGTCCAACGACTGAATGTCCAAGTTCTATGTGGTCCGGTTTTCCAGAGATCCAATTTCATAATTTTACAAAATACCGGGTGAACTAGCCAATCGCTTTTGCAACTGATAACCAATCCGGTCGGTTGTCGAAATTCTTTAGTCATAAATCAACGCTCCGCTTGCTCTGAAAGCTGAGATCGAACCCCACCCAATGATACTCGATTAGGCATTCCGCGAGTCGCTCCCGGTTGTTTGACCGAATCCATTAATTCAAATTAGAACAACTCCGTTGGGGCCGCGGCAGTCCGGCGGGTGCGTGCTGGTCAACAACCTATTGATAGGCTCTCTCTGTCGCTAGACAAATGTATTTACATCTAAACTCTAGTCTCTAGTCTCTCATTCACACAAACAAGAACTCCGTTGATACGCAAACATTTGCCGCACAGCACCTGAGAACACGAAGTCTTATCCTCCCGCAAGCCTCTGGCTAGCAAGCACATGGTTTCGACTTGGACCAGGGATTGCGAATAAGTTTTTAGAATAAATTACTCTTTTTGATTCTTCGGATAGGGTTACCAGTTCACAAACGATTCGATTACCTTTTACAGATAGTCTTCTGAAGAGAATGGAGGTCTTGAAATTTCAATCTATAATTCTTCCAAATCTACGATGAACAACTAGCATCAGATCTAGGATTACCATCTGGTAACCCTAGACCGCAAGAAAATCGTGAGACGACTGGGCGCGGCGTTTTCTGCGACGATGTCACCCGACCGACCGAAGGCGTACAAAACCAAGAAGGAAATGTGTCAAGAATTCCACGCATCATTAAGCCATCATCGCGTCGCATCGTCGTCAGGTCCTAACTCCCCCATCATGCCTCTTATTTCGCACATTAGTCAGTTTGTAAGGTGCTGCTTAGAGCTAGAAGTTAGTTGATGAAGACGGTTTTAATTTCCTGCTTCGCCCTTTGCTTCCTACACAGTCATGATGTGCGTTTAGGTAATTTTACGTGTGACAAAGTAGTACGGAAAGGCCTTAAGTTCATACGACAACTCGTAGACTCGAGTGTGCAGATCTCAAACCTCAAACGATTCTAGATGAGTGGTTTGATGGGATCTACGTCTTTATGTAACTATTCAACACTAGATAACTTTTTGGTCTCAAATTTGGTTTAAATCATCTGCAGCATTCCAACAATATGGAGTGGAACAGTAAACCGACAAATAGAGCTTCACGTATCGGTCAACTATGAGAAAATCTCGCTATGTGGATTCATCGCAGGGCTACTCGGATCATTTTGAGAATGCGAAAACCTTATTCTTATGCGGGTCGTGTCATACCACTGCTATAATGCTAACAGGTGACGGGCATTAGGCAGTGCTGCTTTCACTCATTATAATCCATTTAGATGCAATTCACCCTATGGAGTGGAGAGTCGTTAATCTGTGTGGTTGTGTGTAACCACAGGCTAGTGATACGTTTTTGATGCGAGATGTTTTGAAATTCAGTATGGTTTGCATCTGTACTACTAGATAATGCTAGATAATGGGGGTGGGACATTTTGCATACAGACGTTTTGTAGAATTTCAAATGTGACCGTTTCGCATAGTGGACCTAAGCTGGTTACGTAATCCGTTAAAGGCCCAATTCACAGTCGTAATTCGTCTTTTCCACATATCCTTCGCCAAAGCCAAGGATCATATGCGACCGTTTCTCCAAAACTCCTAATCCATCGAGTGCGATGTTGAACAGCAAATTCGAAAGTGCGTCTCCTTGCTTCAATCCGTCTAATGAAGTTGACACCTCATCTGCAAATCATCTGAAAACTTGATTTCGAACCATCCAATGTTGCACGTATCAGCCCAATTAGTTTCGCCGGAAAACCATGTTTAGCCAGTATCTGCCATAGCTCATGTCTTTTCACTGAATCGTAAGCTGAATTGATATCAATAAACATATGATGCTTCTGCAAGTTATACTCCCGGAATTTATCTAGGATCATCCACAAGGTAAACATCTGGTCCGTTGTCGAGCGGCCCTCACGAAACCTGCTTGGTATTCGCCGACGAAGGACTCTTCGAGTATTCTCAGTCTGTTAAACAGGATGCGTGCTGTTTAACAGACAAGTGGTCATGTCGATTCATTCAATTCTAGCGATGAATAGAACTGATGATGTTTGATGTCATCATCAAGGATGAATTAGCTAGATAGAGAAAGATAGCTATTGGGAAGAATGTTACTAGTATTAAAAAGGGACGGGCCTGAGATTGAACCCACGACCTCCTGCTTGCAAAGCAGGAGCGATAGCCATAAGACTAGCAACTCCGTCCTGGCTAAGAACGAGTTCAGAAGATGTGTCGTACGCTTCTTATTTCTAATGATACGGCCGAGAAAAATACTCGAAGCCGAAGTGAATCATACAAGTGCCCAGATAGTTCGTCATCATACTGCCATAAAATAATTATCCAAGATATTTCTTAAGAAATATCCAGCAAATTCTCTGAGATTTAGCGACGAATTCCAACAAAAAGTTTAAACATGTTTTATTCTGATGATTTTTTTTTCTGGATACTTATTAAAAATCATTCAGGAATTCCAACCAAATTTCATCCAGTGACACCAAAAGCAACACTTCCAATAATTCTTCCAAACCCGTCTTCTGGTAATTAGAACTTTTTTGCGGAAGTCTTCAACCATTCTCACAGAAATCATTCGAGAGTATATTGATGGATTTGACCAGGAATTGAGAGGATTCTGAAGCAGAATCCTGAGAAGATTCTGAAGCAGAAACCTAAGAAGATTATGAAGCAGAAAGGATTCTGAAGCAGAATTCTGAGAGAATTCAAAAGCAGAATGCTAAGAAGATTTTGAAACAGAATCATTAAAGGAATCTGAAGTAGAATCCTGAGACGATTCTGGAGCAGAATACTGATAGGATTCCGAAACAGCATTCTGAGAGGTTTCTGAAGCAAAATCCAGAGAAGATTCTGTATCAGAATCCTCAGAAGATTCTAAAGCAGAATTCGGAGAGGACTCTGGAGCAAAGGGTTCTGAAGCAGAATCCTGATAGGGTTCTGAAGCAGAATCCTGAGAAGGTTTTTAACCAGAATCATTAAAGGATTCTGAAGTAGAATCCAAAGACGATTCTGAAGCAGAATCCTTAGAGAATTCTGAGGCAGAATCCTAAGAAGATTATGAAGCAGAATTCTGAGAAAATTCTAAAGCAGAATCCTGAAAGGACTCTAAATCAGAATCCTAAGACGATTCTGAAGCAGAATCCTAAGATTTTGAACCAGAAGCAGAATCCTGAGATGATTGTGAAGAAGTCTTCTGAGAGAACTCTTAAGCGAAATTCTTAGAAGATTCTGAAGCAGAATTCTGAGAGGATTCTGAACCAAAATTTTGAGAAAACTCAGAAGCAGAACCCTGTGAGGACTCTTAAACTGAATCCTGGAGGATTTTGAAGCAGAATCCTGAGTGCATTCTTAAGCAGAATCTTAAGAGGATTCTAAAGCAGAATCATGTGAGGATTTTGAACCAGAATTATGAAAGGATTCTGAAGCAGAATCATGAGACAATTGTGAAGCAGAATTCTGAGAGTATTCTGGAGCCGAATTCTGAGAGGATTCTGAAACAGAACCCTGAGAGGAGTTTGAAGCAGAATCCTCAGAAAATTCTGAAGCAGAATCCTGAGACAATTCTGTAGCAGAATCCTGAGACGATTCTGAAGCAAAATCCTGAGAGGAATCTGAAGTAGAATCCTGAGAGAATTCTTAAGCAAGGATTCTGGGTCAGAATAATCTCTGGATTCTGTTTGGGAATCCTCTAAGAATTCTGGTACAGGATGCTCTTAGGATTCTGTTTCTGACTCCTCTTCGGATTCTAATTCTGAACCCTTTTGGGATTAAGGATATCTTCAAGTCATGCTCGAAGAATATCCCGACATTATCTTTCAGAATCTTTCCAAAAATTATCGCGTGACTTTTAAAAAGGGCTTAAGTAACAATGAGAGGTGCTCTCTTCTCTCGCTCTTTTTCGATTACAACAATGCAATCCTAAAGCTTTTGGGAAGTTTCATATCGTAGATTGCAAGACAATGTCCTAGGCTAGCGTTTTATACAAAAAACAAAACGCAACAGGAGAGGCTAATGTGGCTCAGTTATTGTTTAAAAAGAATAGTTAGTTAACAGAGTTATTAATTGAATATTGTCTCCTACAACTATTTCATAAACAACTCTGGAAATTCTTTCAAGAAACTTCACAAACGTTTCCATCCAGTGATTCTTCCAGGAATTCTTCTAGTGAAAAATCAAAGATTCTTTTCAGAATTATTCCAGCAGCTCCGAAAGTTTATCCAGCGTTTTCTCAGGAGTTTTTTTCACTTTTCACAACACTTGGCTCTTATAGCGGTTTTAAATCAATTTGTGATTCTAGACCAGTCATAAGACCAGAACGAATTCCACCAGGGTTTACAACAAAAATCACTAATGGATTTCTGGAAGACAATTCAAAAATTAAATTTCAGCAGATATCAAATTAGTAATTGGTATAGTTCCCCTACGGATATCACAAAAAATGAACGATTTTAGACTATATATTAATCCAAGATCTCTACAGAAACTTCTAAAAACCAGAATTTTCTAAAGTTAAAGGATCTAGCTCGACATGTCATCAGAAATTACAGATATACAGACCAAAAGGAAACTAAACTTGAACTTAAATGTGATAAAAATATACTGGACTGGAACCAGGAAATATTCCAAAACTTTTCAAGAAGACTCTGCTGAGAAATCGACCAGCCATTTATCTAACACCACTTCCAAGAATTTTCCGTGAAACTACTATTACTGCTTCCAGTATGTTTATATGATTTTCTCCAGCAGTTTTATAGGATATTATAGCAGGCATTTGCCAAAACTTTGCTTCAGGTATCATTTCAAATATTTTTGGGATTCTTTAACGAATTTTCCGTGGACTTTTTTTCTCCAAAATAATGTGGACCATTCAATCAGAAACTTTTATTCGGATACCATCAGAAATTACTGGACGGGTTTCTTGACATATCTCTTCAGGAATTCCTCCATAGATTCATCCAGAACCTTTCCAAGAAGTTCCTCAATTCTTCAGATCTTCTACCATGGGATTTCCTAGCATTGCCATCCAGATTTTCGTTCAGGACTCAGGACGAGTGATTGCTCTGAGACTGTCTTGTGAAATTGCTCTGAAGAAGGCTTTTGAGAGATTTCTGAAAAAACATCCAGAAGGTATTTCTGTAGTAAATTTACAAGTAACCACCTTTTACACTCTCGAAAAAATAACTGATTGATTGCTGCATGAAAATTCCATTGAGAAAGTGCAGTAGGATTAAAAGAATAGTTTTCTGAAAAAAAAAACAAACGAAACTAAATAAATAAACAATCGGAAGAATTACTGGGAAAATGGTGTAGCGTTTCCAGGTGGAAACCCTTGATGGATTCTATGACACTACCCCGAACGCCATTACCCCGAATGGGTCATTACCCCGAACGCCACTACCCCGAATGGGTCACTACCCCGAACGCCATTACCCCGAATGGATAACATTTTGAGACATATTGTTTTGTCCTCTAATTTTGGGAAAGATTCACACAGCCACATTGCAATGCTCTGAAGGACAGCCTATTTCGAAAAGAAGGGTGAATTTATTATGAGAAGGATAGCTATAATATGTACAAAATTAGGATGTAGTAAAGTCTCTTATTGGACGTCGGTAGCCACTTCCTTTACTCTTTTTTATAGGTGTCGGGCATTAAGATTAAGATCTTCTTAAAAATTTTGTTTCGTAAACGATGGTAATGGAAGTTCACCTTGAGATAGTCGCTGCAAAAGTTGTTCTATGGAACCCGCCTAAAAACCAACCTAATAGACGACCGTTCCGCTATCGCACTTGTACACTTGTACATGTTAGAAAAATCGGCGGCCTCTGATTGACGCTACAGCAAGAACTTTTGTTGATTTGTGGGATCATTTATTTGAATTTCTGTGAGATAACCACAAAAAAATATATTTTTTTGATTCAAGATAATGAAGAAATGATGATGGCAGAAAAGTGGTGAGTAAATCCATAAGAGACCTTTCTGTTTTAATACAAGAAGATAAAAGAAAGGGAAAACTTCCGATTAGAATTATAGCAGGAATCACTTTAGTGAATGCCTTCAAGATATATTCCTTTATATAAAGCTGTTCTATATGGAAATATTAGTGACTAGCTTATCCAACAAAAACGTGAAAGAACAGCCTATTTAAAAAAAGGGCAAATTTCTGATGAAATGTTTGCAGCTATGACGTGAATGATCACTGTAACAACGTGATGCTATGACACAACCTATATTCATAAGAAAGAAAAATATTTGTTCAAAAACAAAATTGAAATATGAACACCACCAACAAGTCCAAATACCGGTGATTACGCATCTGTTAAGCAACACCATATTGAGGGTTATGGATTCGAATTCCTTTCAGTCAATAAAAGGCTTATTTTATTGAAGCCCATTCACAAATTTCGTAACGCTGAAGGGAGTAAAAAAGTTTGTGGGTTGTTGTTCTCAAAATGTTACAGCCCATTCACAATATGTAGAATTTCCATATAAAAAAAAGTACGAGGGGGTGGGTAGGGTCGATGTACCAATAGCCGCATAGCTAAGAACAAAAATTCGTATAAAATCGAAAAATAACGCTATCGTCATTATTTTTACATCATCTGAAAGCATTTTATCTTGGTTTTGTGGAAAAAATGTGAAAACTACGAAAACTCAAATGTTTGTATTTATTATCGCGTGTGCCACTATAGGAATACATGTGCCTATAGTAGCACTATTTCTAATTTCTGTTCCTATAGTAGCACTAGCATCACGGCGTTGGCAAAATACTAATCAAAACCGTACTTTTTCAAAACTTCTATATTTTTCCTGCAAAGTGTGGATCAATAGCTTTCATTTGATGTAAAAAAAGTTCTTAATTTTTCAATAATTTCGTATAATAAAAAATAGTTTCTCTCAGTAGTGCTACTACTGGAACAATAGGTTTACTATAGGCGCAAGGGAGCTAAAATTTTAAGCAAAACTAAATATTTCGATCATTTTTTGAACCAAAGCAAGCTATGTATCAATGGTACTTAGATAAATAGCTCCTGGCCTTCATGACAAAAAATATTTTGAAGAGATTCATAGCAAAATGGCCGTAAAAAGCCACTAATGCGACTATAGGGGATTGTCCACTAAGGGAACACTGACCCTAGGTGTTAAAAATGGCAATTGTTGGCGAAATGAAATTTGTGAATGAACCCTTTAATTGCGAAGGTGCCCACTGAGCTGATAAACAGGCACTGTCTCAGAAAGAATGAGAAGAATATAGTTGCCATCAAGATATTTCGAAAGAATAGCTGGCATATAAAAGAAGGGAATATATATGATTAACATTTTACCGACGAATTTTACGTGCCATTATTTACCAGCCTTCATTGGAGACGCATTTTTGCACGCAAAACAAGATACTGCACTGTATCTCATACTATTCGGGGTAATGGCTCATTCGGGGTAGTGGCGTTCGGGGTAATGACCCATTCGGGGTAATGGCTTTCGGGGTAGTGACCCATTCGGGGTAGTGGCGTTCGGAGTAGTGGCGTTCGGGGTAATGGCGTTCGGGGTAATGGGATGGAGCCCCTTGATGAGTATCCACGGAGAATCCATGTATGTTTTTATAGAAATCGTGGAAGAATTTCTGTAGAAATCCCTGGATAATCCAAATAGAAATGTTCCTAAGAGATTTTTTTGAATAATACCTGCAAGAAGTTTTGATGCTTTCAAAAATTCTCGAAAACTTATTCATACAGACTCAAGTCAAAAAAGTATACAAACTTACTTTATCGATCCTACGTGTTAAGCAGGCGGAATTCTACACGTACCGCTCTGTACCAACTCAACTTTTCACTTTTAGAACGTTTAATTTCCGGATTTACAAAACGACGAAAGTAATATTTTCAACTTTCGCAACCTAACCACTACTTTCGCCGCCCCGCTGTATGGAGAGACAAAGTGACTTAACCACGAATCAAAACAAAACACTACTTGGCCCATTTTACACTGGTAGAAAAACGTCGAAAGTAACTGAATGAAACGGCTTATCATTTTCTTATAATTATTTTTGTGGGAAATAATAGAAACTACCTAGTTTTTGAACGTGAGCTGAGTGTATGCAAAATTTGAGCGAAGTACACGGCAAAAAAAATGTTTTAAAGGTGATTCATTTTAAAACAGTTTTAGAAGATAGATTGTGATTTTTCCTAATTAATTTTCTCAAAACCGTATAAAAGTTACTTACGTCGATTTGAAAAAGTAAATGAGAATTCTTACAGGTGTTATTTAAAAAAATCTATTTGTGCATTTTTTTAAGGAATTCCTGTGTAAATTTCCGGAATATCAGCAAAGGAGCTCCTGGAAGAGTAGTATATTCTGGAAAAATTAAACGAATTTCTTTTCAAGCACCCTGCAACGAATCTTAGCAAGATTCTCTGGAATATTTCTCCACGGAAGCTTTAGAAGGGAAAGTTATGGGCAATACAAAAAAAACTTTCCTGAAAAAAAGAGACCAAACAGTAATCAAAACACAAAACGTAATAGTAACCAGAAGAAAAGAGTTTGATACGACCAGAAATTTCTCAGAAAATATTTCTTAAACTTGTTTTGGAAATTTCTCGAGACATTACGACAAATAATTTCTTCAGATTAGATTAATGGGTAGATAACTTTATTTGAGATTTTTTCTTCTTCCTTCAGAAGTTCATTTAGTTATTATTACCTATGAAATCCATCCAAGAATTTCCCTGAGGAATTTATAAAAAAAAATGTTTTTGATGTCTCAAAACATGGATTTTTCCGAAAAAATACACTCAGAAATAAAAATTACTAAAGTTTATGCATTAATGACTATTTTCTATCTCCTTCTCTTTCATTTTACTATGATTTTTTTCTCAACTGTTATTTCGACTGGGTTGAAGCTTAGCGATGCTTCAACCCAGGTGAATTGACAAACAGGATTAAAATTCCCCGCAGAATAAAAGAGAGGCAGATAGAAAATAGTCATCAAATACTAAAATTTAGTAATTCTGTGCCTACCCGTGTTTCTGAATGTACCTCCGGGATTCCAACAGGAATTCCTGCATATATTACTTCTGATATTTGATCAAGAAAGCTCTTAGTCCTCCAGGATTTTATCCGCTGATTCATCCATCGGCTTTTCTAGAACATCCTCCAAGACTCCAGTTAAAATATGTTGGAATATTCAACCAGAAACTAGTCCAGAAGTTTCCAAGGATTTCTCAGGGTTTTCTACAAAATTGTCCTTCAGAATTTCTTTAGGAATTCAACTGGAAACTTGTCCAGATATTGCTCCTAAGATTTATTTGGGAAGTCATTCAATAATTCTAAGGGATTTCTCAAGGAAGTTTTCGAAAAAAATACAGCGTTCTTCCAGGAGTTGTCCATGTATTTCACCAAGGAAATGTGAATGAAATTTTCCAGAAAGCTGAGAAATTGTCGAAAAAAAAATCGTGGCATATTCCTAAAGCAAATCTTAGGGTAACTACTGTTGAAACTTAGGGGGTCAACGTGGCGTAGTTGGCTACACGTTCGCTTTAAGCGGATGGTCATGGGTTTGATTCCCAGCCCCCCAACAAAAACACAGCCCAGTCCCTCGAAGATGCGTCACGGAGGACGATGGAGGGACGTCCATCCTCTGGCTTCATCAGAGAGCAACTGCGGCAAACAGACCCTCTTCGCAGGCAGCAGCCTCAACACAGCACAATCGGCAAACCAGACCAACGCAATGAACAATGGATTCTGAATATGGATATGAACAACGAACCATGGTGGTAAGCGCAGAACGCTCTTCGCATCTTTGTGTGAGATGACGAATGAGGAACCATGCACTATAAATAGATCTAGGCTAGAGCACAAAAACAAATGTATCTAGTTATAGGAAATTGGCCCAGTGGTGCCCAAGTGGACAAAGCGGCCGACCAAATAAATTTAAAGAAAAAAAAAATACTGTTGAAACTTGTGTGTAATTCTTAAGTCACCCTTGATGAATGAGGATTTCTAGAAGAGCTCACTATTGAGGAAATTTTACAAAATTGATAGGATTGAATATTATTGATAAGATAATCGAAAAATAAATCAATTGAATTTGTGGATAATGTCTCGCAGGCTTTTGTGAATGAAATCCTGAAAAAACATAGGTCAAAAACCCTAAGAAAATGTGTAGGAATGATCGGCATATTTCTTGAAAGAAAAAAGAAACCCTGTGGTATTAACTGGCGTGGAATTTTGAATGAATTTTTGAATACAGTAATGTCCCGATTTTGTCAGCCCAATGCTGCATTTAGGGTTGACAAAATCGGGAAAAAGCTAAAATCGGGATAAAGTTTTTCGACTGGGTTCAAGTTTTATTTTAACTTAAGGACTTTGTTTCATGATTTTGTTAATATGAACATTTTTTTTACTTCCATTTTGAAATGTTCTATAGATTCACTCCAAGAATTTTTGGAGCAATTCTTTGGAATAACCGTAGATGAAATGGCGTTGACTGTTTTGCCTAGTTTAAAAAAATCCTTAAACGAATTTTACCAAAAACTCTGGAATTAACCTGTGCAGGTTTTCTAGGAAAAAAAAATCTGCGGAAATCTTTGAGAGATTTCTTAGAGTAACGACTGAAATATCTGGAGGAAGTCCTAGGATAGTCTTTGGAAAATTGTTAACAGTAATCTCTGAGAAATTTACTGCAGGTAGTAACGTTGAAGTGCTCAAGGATTTCCTGAAACAAATTCTGAAGAAATTCTTTTGAGCATCCTTCGAAAAAATACTGAAACAATTGAATTCTTGAAGAATTTCTGGAAATTATTAGTATTATTATAAGTTCCTGATAGTATTTCAGATGAAATACCTGGTGAAACCACTAGGATTATTTCGGAAGCTGTTCTTTAGAAATATAAGAAGAAATTATGCATCATAATTATCTGCAAGCAAGGTAAGGAAAAAAGAGACTTTATAGACCATTTTGGTTAGACCTTTCGTCAATAATAGAGAATTTTTAGAGACTTGCATGAAAATAAAGCCAATTATCTTAAAGAAAACCTCCTACCGGGTCTAGATATGGTCAGCCTTTACTGATTAAATAAATTCAATTAATTTTGGTAAGTCGATAATACTTCATACTCGAAAGGATCCTCACTGAACATCTCAAATAGCGTTTTGATAGCGGCGCAGCCAAACATTTTTTTTATGATTGGAGAGAATTTTCTTGCAAACTTGTGCTTTGGGTTTGATGCAAAAATATTATGAATTACTACCTCAAAATAATTCCCCTGATTGTGATCGAAATCGAGTTCCAGGTTTTTTCCAGGTTAAATAAAATTCCCTCATAATTCACCCTGTTATAAAGATTTTTCAAAATAACGAAATTATTACAAATATCGATATTGTTTTTTTACTCAGGCTTTAATTTATTACGAAAGTATAAACGTTGTGGAGAAAGTAAAACGAATGTTGTTGTTGGTATGTTACAAAAATCTAACAAGTTGGGAAAAAACAACAATTCTAATAAAATTATACCATGTAGTGACCAAGACTCTAAAAAGAGACCGACCCTTTCAGAGTCTTGTCAAAAACTGTTCAGAAATCTTCGCTAATTGAATTATCGGGATTATATTTTAATACCTCACAAGTTCTTTTCTTCTGGATTCTTCTCACCATGAACCACGAGCTCGCCCAACTCTACGGTGAACCCAGTATCCAGAAAGTGGCCAAAGCTGGAAGGATACGATGGGCAAGTCATGTTGCACGAATTCCGGACAGCAACCCTGCATATATGATGTTCGCGTCGGATCGGGTTGGTACAAGAAGGCGTGGAGCGCAGCGAGCAAGGTGGGCGGATCAAATGCGTATCGATTTGGCGAGCGTGGGGCAGAACCGTGGAAGGAGAGATGCGGCCACGAACCAGGTATTGTGACGTGAGATTGTTGATTCAGTGTTAATTGTTTAGATGTTAACTAAATAAATGAATGAAGGACCTTCTCACAATCCTAAAAAGTCCTCGACACTTCTTTGGACTTATGAATTCTTATCACAATAATCTCAAAATTCTCATCAGGATTTCGCTTTTAGAATTCTGATCTTTCTGTAGTTTTCTCATTACTATCTACAAATTCCGAAAAGGAAGTCTGAAATCTCTCAGAATCTCTTCAATTCTCTTCAGAATTAGAATAATATCTCTGAAATCATCACATAATCATTCTTAGAATCCACTATGTCATGAAATCAGATTCGGTCAAACAATCCATTTCAAAACGAAATTGTTGCGTTTTCAATCGGATTGAAATTCTTCTTCTTTGAAACCATTCAATACAGGGGACTTAAGATCTTATCTTATCAAATTATACATCTACATCAAATTACCTTGCGATTGGACCCATGCCAGAAGTCATATCCCCATGGAGGATGTGTGCTGCTTACCTGTAACGATAAAAAGAAACAAAAACTGATCAGAATGATGACTAAATCGAAAAGATTCTACTGCTAATGTCTAATTCAAAACTTCCGGAACCGGAATCTTCTCGCTGCCCAACATCCAAGCTTCTTAAAAATTGATGTCTCCGGTCGACGGAAGCAGAAAGTATTATTCCCCTTTGTTGTAACGCTTTCCCCTCCAATTTCATGTGTAATAACAAGTGAGTTCCTTTGCGTAACCCCTCTTTCCTGCTCTAAGAAAAAAAGCTTCCCCAAAAGCGAGGAAGCACATTTTGTTGCAAAACTTTTTCACGCCGAAAGCTTTTCTCTTCGGGAAAATTGTTACAAACACTTGTTGGGATTCAGCACGTTTCGAATCCCTCTCTCGCCTGGTGGTATTACATCATCACCTGACTTGGCGTTGGCACGAACTGAATCCGAATCCTTGCCACAATTCCGTTTGTATGCGTGAGAAACCCAACCAGTGGAAGCAGGACCAAGATAGTCATCTCCCCCACCTTTTTACATTCAATTATCACACCATTGGCTCCCCGGAGGGGAGAAAGTACATAGAAAACATTCGCAGGGGAAGTACATAATCAACTCCCCCTTCGAAAGTTCTCTCCCGGAATGACGTCAGAGGGAAAGCTTCCCAACGCGTAACAGGTAACGCAACAAGCGATGGAAATGAGCGACTTGTTGAAGATCCCCTCGTCTCAATATTGGAGCCTGTTGAACTGAGAGCGAGGCAGTCGTCCTGTTATCTACTGGAAAATGGAACTGTTGCGCAACTGTTGCTGCTGCCGCAGATGGGAAAAGCGAGATGGGTGGTTGTTCTGTAAAGGGGGAGCGACAATGTTGGAGAACGACAGCAAGCAACAAGCGACGAACGTTTCGTGGTTCGGGATTGACCCGGTATGGAGACGCATGGTTGATTGTGAAATTTTTGCTGGAGTGTGATTTAGTCATCGTGCGGATGGCTAGCGGAGCGGAACAATTCGAGAAATTTGATGACCAAGATGTTGTTTTACAACTGGAGGTTGACATTTTTGGATCTAAGTTACTTTAACTCTGTCCGATGACTAATTTAGATAAAATAGACTCCATTCCAGGATCTTTTCGACTCCATTTCCTTGACTTTCCTGGCCATAGTGTATCATCGTATACGATATACAAATGCGAACATAGCAACTTTGGCAAAGAGAGCTCTCAGTTAATAACGGTGGAAGTGCTCATAAGAACACTAAGCTGAGAAGCAGGCTCTGTCCCAGTGAGGACGTAAAAATTTGACTTTCTGGTAGTTCAGCAAGGTCATCTGCTCTACTCCGAAAAATGATTGAGATTCGTTGCAAAAAGATTGTTCAAGTGGTTGATTTAAGAATTCGAAAAAGTCTTCTGAAAAGTGAGTAACGAAGGATAACAACTCAAACATTTGTTGTGCAATACACGACTCTCATCGTTCCCACAAAAAATACTACAATCGGATATCAGGGCTGGTAGCGGTCAGGCAGCAAAATAATAGTGGCAACTAAAGTCCTAAATGATCAAAATAGTGACCAAAAAGTGACCCAATAGCGACCTACAAACTACAAGTATAAGTCATAAAAATGGCTTGTAATGAAAATATGTGCTATGTGGATATTAATCAATATACATATAAGGTGAACTTAGAAAGTAGAGAACTGCAGTAATTTAGAATATTTCTTAACAGTTATCTGTCCGGGATAAGAGTTCATTGCCATAAATGGTCAAAAAGATGGAGCATTGGAGATTTTACTTCTCATTTCTTAAGAGACGAATTTTAGCTTTGTATAGGTTACTGTTTGGAATTTCCGATTTCAGTCGGTCGGAAGAAAACTCGTAGTATATATTCCTGAAAACAAAATAGTGATAAAATACGTAGCGTAATTTCTGTTCATGAGGAACTTACTGGCCAAAATTCTTTGATGATTTTGAAGTAGAGGCACAACACGAATAACTTGAAGCATTTTTAACAAATCGAGGGAATTCTATTGTAGACAGCATTGTGGCACATTTCTTAATGAGAAAATAGAGTGGATGAATTTCAGAATATTCTGATAAAACATCCTGGGAGAATACTAAATTCAAAACAAGCAAAAAATAGAAAATCTGACAAAATTTGTGGCAACATTTTTGTAGATTTGAACCCTTCCTTGTTGGGGTGCATAAGTAATTGGAAAATTATTTCACGCGTTCTTAAAATATCTACATTTTAACTGAACGTTTCAATAAATTAATTATTGAAAACTATAATAATTCTCAGAGACGACTCGTAACTTCACGTTTTGTCTGTTGTATGACTCTGAAAATGATTAATTTTGCATACTTAGTTTATGAAGCAAACAGTACACGATAATCAAGGGTTGATCAATGGAAAAATGTATAGCATATTTATTGTAATTTCTGAAATTATTTCTAGCAAAATTAGTACTCGCTTTTGAAATCCTGGACGAGTTTCTGACAATCTTTTTGAACCGTCTCTGGCTTATCTTCCGGAGCAGATTTGATAAGCTTCGTTCAGAATGTAGTTCAAGATTCCTTCCTTATGTTTGAAAAGCTGACCCAGCCTTTCATTATTAACATATCTCGAAAATAGTGACTTTAGTTACCATTTAAAAGTGACTTTAGTGATTAATACAAAATGATCAAAGTTTCATGAAGTGTCGAAGGCTAATTCTTCAAGTATACCACAGTCAGGTGTGTACCATTAGCAGATGTTAATTGAACTTTAACACTTCACTTTTGCAAAAGAAAAAAAAAATACTACAAAGCACTAGTAAGGCAAGCAACTACCTTTAAACTTTAATTTGTTGCTTATCTTGCAAGATATGCCTATATCGTCTGCGACTTACAGACTTCTTCAGTGGAATGAATGGAAGGCGTGTTGACAAAGCGCTCAAAGAAACAAAACCGGTTTTGGGTGATGTTGAAAGAAAATAACCCTTCATTGCCAAAAATTAAAGGAGTACCTAAAGCATGAGCATGAGCATTGATGACTGTACAATTCGTAGTTGCTATTCCGTGATTGACCAGTATAATCGAAATTGTACAAGGAACCAACATATGTAGCTTGGAAGTAGCATACCATCTTCAATGTACATTTTCGAGGACCCTGAAATTAGTAATTTCAATAACGACTGGCTGGACGGTCATCGGGGAAGAGAAGGAATGTTAGTGTGATATCCATTGTTACTAAAAACCGAGTATACCTCTGCATCTTCATGGTTGTCACGGGAAGGAGTTTTGTTAGTGGGAGGGTTTAAAAGCTATATGATCAGGATTCACCTTGGCAAGTGATGCGATTCATGTAACCTCTGTTTGAAAAGTTATATATCAATACGTCGACATCTTAAACATCGAACTATTCAAACGTTTGAATCTCAAAATGTTATACAACATGAAAAAGCGCTTAAAACAATCGAACCATTCAGAGTTTGTTCAGAAAATACATAAAACCACACATGTCATGGTACAAACATGTTATTACAAACATGAAACGAGCTCACCAGTTGGTAATCCATCCTCGACTGAACAGTCACAATCTCAGCGCCAACACGCTTACGCAAGGATACAAAATCACTCCGATGGCACGCGAATGAAGTGCTAACTGCAAAAAAAAAACACTCCGAGCGCGCGAAAACTGAATGGGACGGCTTGGGCCTTCGCCAAGCACTCCCAAGAATTAAAGGAGTTATTAAAGTTCATAAACCTGATAATGAAATGCGTGAGATTGTTTTAGCTATTGGACCACAAGATTGCAAAGTATTCAGTCCAGACATTACGAAATTTGCCAAAAAAGTTTCATAGTAAAACAGTTAAAAATTCCAAACATTTTACACAAGAAATTGAAAATCTAAAAATAGCCGATGATGAAGTTTTGGTTTCTTTTGCTGTTAAATCTTTATTCCATAGCATTCCTGTTAAAGAGGTCATAAGCCAAAAAGAAAATTGGCTACTTAGTCAAAATAAAGGCACAGATTGGATAAAACAAGCACGTATATACATTAAATTAACTAAACTTTGCATGGAAGAGAACTATTTTCCCATGAGACATGAAAAATATTAAAAATCTTGTAAAAGAGTTACGAATTTTTTAACTTAACCCTTTGGGACCGGCGCGGTCATATATGACCGCAGTACAAAAAAGGCTGTAAGAAAAGAACTAATGAACAAATGTATATACTGTCTTCGGCAAAGTTGTTCCAAATATACTCTTTTATCAGAGAAAAATATGAAGTATATGCCTTTATGACCTAATTGACAACCTAGAACATCCTGAACATTCTGAAGTTTGGAAAATTGAACTATAAGTACATACGAAGCGTGAAATGCTGTTTGTGAACATAAATGATGTTCAGGCTAGATAATACAGAATTAATCTTCTAACGAAAACACTATTTCACTTGCTTTGCTATGTCCTGGGATGTTCTAGGACGTCCAAACTGTCCTGAAGCACACTCTTTGAAATCTACAACCGTAACAGTAGTTGTTTGGGTTAGAAACAATAACATTACAAATTCAAATAGAATCTACCAACCTCTGAGAATCTCAAGAGCTATTTGAAGGAACGTTTGGGATATTCCAGGCCCTTCAAATTACCCTGGAGTTCAGAACTTCAGGTCTACACTTATTCCAGAAATTTATCTCGCTGAACTGAGTGAATTTATAAAATCTTTCCTGTTCACTAAACCTTCTCATGTATCAATAGGCTGTTTCAAGGAACGTTTGGGATATTATAGGTGCTCCAAAATACCTTCAGAACTTCAGGTCTACACTTATTCCAGTATTTTTTTCTAGCTAAACTGAGTAAAGATATATAACTTACCAAGTTTACTGAACCTTGTCACGGATCAATAGGCTAATTCAAGGAACGTTTGGGGTATTCTAGGCCCGCCAAATTACCCTAGTGTTCGTAACTTCAGGTTTACATTTGCTTCAGTAATTTATCTCACTAAACTGAGTGAAGTTATATAATCTAACATGCTCACTAAACCATCTCATGGATCAAAAAGCTCTTTCAAGGAACGTTTGGGATATTCCAGGCCCTCCAAATTACCCTGGAGTTCAGAACTTCAGGTCTGCACTTGTTCAAGTAATTTATCTCGCTAAACTGAGTGAAGTTATAAAATCTAACATGTTTACTGAATTTTCTCACGGATCAATTAGCTGTTTCAAGGAACGTTTGGGGTATTCCGAGCCACCCAGATTACCCCGGAGTTCAGAAATTCAGATCTACAATTGTTCTAGTAATTTTTCTTACTAAACGATGAAGTTATTTAATGTTCACTGAGCTTTCTCACGAATCAAAAAGATATTTCAAGGAACGTTTGGAGTATTCCAGGCCCCCCAAATTACCCTGGAGTTCAGAACTACAGGTCTTCCCTTGTTCCAGTTATTTTTCTTTCTAAACTGAGTGAAGTTATATAATCTACTATGTTGACTGAACCTTCTCATGGATCAATATGCTGTTTCAAGGAACGATTGAGGTATTGCAGATACTTCAAAATTTCCCCAGGACTTCAGAACTTCAGGTCTACTATTTTTCCAGTAATATTTCCTTCTAAACTGAGTGAAGTTATACAATCTACCATGTTCACTGAACCTTCTCACAGACCAATTGGCTATTTCAAGGAACGTTGGTGATATTCCAGGCGCTCCAATTTACCCTGGAGTTCAGAACTTCAGGTCTACCCTTGTTCCAGTAACTTTTCTCGCTAAAATGATCAAAGTTTTCCCTTTGGGGCCGGCACGGTCATTTATGACCGCAGTCGGAAAATGGCTGTATAAAAAGAACCAATGAATAAAATTTACTGTCTTCGGAAAAGTCCTTGCAAATATACTTCCCTGTCAGGGAAAAATTTTAGGTGTACGACTTAATGTCCTACTTGGCAACCTAGAACATCCTGAACATGCAGAAGTCTGACAAATAGAATAATTAGTATAAAAGTAGCGTACTTGGTAATACATACCTATTATGTCAAGAAAAATGCTGCTTCACATGCCTTTTGATGTCCTGGGATATTCTACGACGTTCAGACTATCCCGAAGCTCAATTCTCGAAATTTACAGCAGTAGTTGCTTGCACTAGAAATAATCAGCGATGCCAGATTTCTTTGGAAATCATTCCGTAGACGAAAAGTGATAAGCGGGGGGCGAGATCCCCGGCATTGCAATTCCGTAGATTTCCGTTGGAAAAATCCGTAAATTACCGTAGAATAATGAGAATTTCCGTAGCTTTCTGTAGAAAATATACATTTTCCGTAGAACTATTTTACGGATCCGTAGAAAGTGCTCAATTCCGTAGATCTACGGAAATTTCCGTAGATCTACGGAAATTTCCGTAGATCTGGCAACGCTGCAAATAATAATATTTTCAACTCAAACGGAATCTATTGACCTCTGAGAATCTCAAAAGCTTTTCCAAACTATCCTGGAGCTCAGAACTTCAAATCTGCCCTTGTGGCAGTGTTTTTTTTCGCTAAATAGAGTTCAGTTATATAATCTACCAGCCCCCATATCCGAAGCTGTAAAGACGCGGGTATTCATCATGACCATGCTGAGGGTTCCGGGTTCGATTCCCGGTCGGTCCAGGATCTTTTCGTAATGAAAATATTCTTGACTGCCTTGGGCATAGAGTAAAGGGTGTCCACGATGAAATTGCCACACACAAAATAGATTCGCAAAATTCGAGTTTTCATCCGATTGCCATCAAAACTTCAGGGATTGAGAAATAACTATTAAACTTCATTTTACCATATTACTCGTATTTTATTTACAGTCCATACGTAAATGCCCGCACCTTGGCCTCAACCCCGGCTATGAGATTCTGCACAACCTGTGAATCAACCGTTTTTTACATGTAAACCCATACTTTCATGGACAATTATCTTCGTGCCTGCCACACTGTGGAAGAATTCAAAGAACACTTAGCTGAGGAGCAGGCTTTGTCCCAGTGGGGACGTTACGCCAAGAAGAAGAAGAAGAATCTACCAGGTTCACTGAACTTCATTGATCACTGAAATTCAAATTCATCGTTAAACGCATGTACCATGAGCTTCTCAAGAGTGTTACGTCTGTTTGTCTGTGACAGTACAGTAGTGACGCCTCTACACGGATAGTCGTGTTGCACGATTGCAAAAAAGAAGTAGAGCTCGAGATTTGTATGACGATTACCGGATCTTTTCGTAAAGGAAAGAGTCTTGACTTCCTTGGGCACAGAGTATGGGCGCATGCCTGCCACACGATATATCCATGCAAAAAGGTCATTAGCTGAGAAAGATCTCAGGTAATAAATGTGGTAGTGCTAAACTAACACTAAGCTGAGAAGCCAGGTTCCTCCCAGTGGGAACGATATGCCAAGAAAAAAGAAGAAGATTCGTCGACAAACACATATATTCAAAACGTGTTTCTACTCGTTTACGCATTTAGACTCTACTGACGTTTTCACAAATTGTTCTCAAATAAAAGGTGAAAAGCAGGGGGGTTGAAAATAGTATATTTTTACGTGACATAATTTATGGATGCTTCCCAATAGATGTCGCTAATTATGACTGGAAACTTTGTCCAATACACCATGTTTCGGAAGTGCTTCGTTTCGGGGTTATTAATTTATTACCACTAAATCCTGACTCTCATCGCGTTGTAGATCTTATGTACTGAACATCCCGACAAGTTAGATAATCTAGAACATTCGAAATGATCTGATAATATTTGATGAACACTCGGAAGGTTCAGAATATACGGTAGATTACAGTTCATCACCTTATATGATGAACAAGGTTGTTATTACAAGCATAGACTTCAAGTTATGAACTCAAGAGCAGTTTGGAAGATCTAGCACCTCCCAAAAAAATATTTGTCATCATTTCTTGTTATGTTTAGCATTTTGAGCACCAAAACTATTGAAAGGCGTTCAAAAAACTGTATAATAGTTCTTGGAAAAAACCAGGCCCCAAAGGGTTAAAGTACACAAACTTGTATGAAAAAAATCGTTTAAAACCATTTTCGTTTATAACTTTTTACTTAAATTTTTATCATTTTTCATGTCTTCTACAAAGTTGTTAAACATCTTAAAACGCGTGTTTTTGCTGAATATTGTTCCTCTCTATCTCTTAAAGTAAAATAATTATCAATCGAATTCGTTTTAGTAAGGCTTATTTGTTTGATAGTAAAAACCCATGCAAAGACGCTTATAGACAAAAGTTTTTATCAACTGCCGAAAGGGGAGATATGGTACTTTCATGATTTGTAAGAGTTGTCTGCGCCATTTTCAGCCGAAGCCAGTTATAGAGGCCTAGTCTACCCCTTGGAAAAAGAGTAATTCATGAATAACTTTGTTACCTCAAAAGATAGGGTGATGATATGTTCAGCAAAAACACGGGTTTTTTATGACAAACAACTTTGTAGAAAATACAAAAAATGTTAAAAATCTTGGAAAAAAGTTATGATAAAAAATATGATTTATAGGGGTCATTCACATACAACGGCATAGATCTCAAAAAGTATAAGAGATAAAAAAAATGTGTCTTCGACAAAGTTGTTTCAAATTGCCAATTCTAAAACTTTGCCGAAGACACCATATGGCTATCTAAATGTTTTGAAAAAAAATAGTTTTTCTATCTCACTGCTAGGTGGATTGATCACAACGCTTTAATATACCAAGAAACTTCTCCAAACAAACTATATCGCTAAAATCAACGGTTTGGGCGCTATTCAAAAAGCGCATGAAAACGAGAAAATAAAACACAGTGTAATGGAACAATTATGTAGTAAAACTTTGCAAAATATTTCTGAAAACTAAACAGAATTCAGTGAAAACTCTGAGGAAAAACGGGTTGCTAGTGTTTAGGATTAATGTTCAGAATACTCTCAAGCTTCTTGTTAAGAGTCTTCCAAGGATTCTTTTTCAAAACTTTCTCATGATTCCATATTAGATAGAACCTCTCTAGATTATTTATCAGAATCCTCTCAGAAGTTTGGTTCAGAATCCTGTTGAGATTTTTGCTCAGTATGCTTTCAGAGTTGTTGGTCAGAATCCTGTCAGGGTTATTCACAAAATCATTTCAAGATGCGTATCAGAATCATCTTATCTCCACATGATTTTTTTCAGAACCTTTTTAAAGTAGCTTTTAGAATTCTCTCAGGGGTTTCTTCAAAATTCTCACAGAATCACTTCCCAATTTTTTGGCAATCTTATTTCAATTTTTAAGAGAATCCTTTCAAGGTACTCGTCAGAATCTTCAAAACGATCTCAGAGACATCTCTTATTCTTGTAAAAACCTTATCGGTATCCCCGTCAAAATCTTCTCAGGGTTCTATTTCAGAACTATGTTTTGGAAACCGCTTAGGATTCTTGTCAGTTTTCTCGCAGGAATCATTTCAAATTTCCCTCATGATTTCATTTAGAACCCACTTATTTTTTTTTTTAATGCTCTCAGGAATCTGTTAAATTTTTATGTTTATCCTTCAGAATTGACTTTAAAACCACTAGAGGATTCCGTTCATTTCTTTCAATCTCTCCAGAATCCTCTCAGGATTTTCCTAAGAATCCTCTTACTCTATATTAAAGGGTATATAAAATTTATATGACTCAAACCAATTACTGAAGTGAAAAAGATTACTTCTTACAAAAAAAAAATAAAAAATGAGGAACATACCCCTCAAAGAAACAACACGCAAAATGATCGGTACACAGTGCAAAAAAAAAATATTTTGGTGGGAGTGAGCATGAAACCGGGAGAATTTAGCATTGATTACCGTGACATCGCAATTTAAATTTTGTCACTTTTCAGAAAACTCGCAATCAACATAGAAACGATTCTGATTGGGATTGCTCGCTTAATTTTATCTGCAAAAAAAACCAGCTTTCAAGAAACATGAGACTTTATTCTTGAATTTAGGTAGCTGAACAAAAAGGATAATCGAGGGCAGAGGAAAAGAGCTATACGAATTCTAATTGCACAAAATCAAGTCCAATGAATTCTATCAATAGCAAAAGATTTCCGGTTTACCACGGAACGTCCGCTCGTCGCGTCATTTCTATCGGTGTCCGTTTATGATAAAGTCCGTTGCTAATAAAGAGCCGGGAGGGGTAAAGGACCACTCTTTCCGGGCGCAAGCAATAATGAGTAAAAATCGAGATAATTGATGGCACTCGATGGAAAGATGAAACGATTCCACATCCGATGAGCTAATTATTGCTCGTTTAATATTAAAATTTCCCGGTAAGAATGTTGAACTTCAAAAGACGGAAATGCTTGAACGGAGTTCAACATGCTCTTATAAGTTGAAATTGGACTATTTGATCTGTTGATATTTGTTACTTAAATGGAAGTACAAAAATTGGTGAGGAAGTTAATGAATTAAGAGAAGACGAGGTAATTTCCAGATCGTTAAGATCCTGGAACTGTGTTGAAAATATAAAGAATCATTTGGCGCCCAATAGGACAGTTCCATTTCTAAAATATAGCTTTTTCATCACAATGGCGATCCACTGAACTCCTTAGAACATTTAGTGCATTCTTGAAAAAATTAGCCCATTAGAAGGAAAACTTGCAGAAATACGACAAATACTCGCTTTTAAGTAATATACATAAACAAATTGTTCTGAAAAAAAAAACAATACCATTTACATCCTTCCGTTGCCACGCCGCCAAGATCATCAGATTGTACTCGTACCAAGCCAAATTTGATCCCTAATTTCCATGTTTCCGTTCGCAATCGATTGACATGCTTCAATCATCGCGAGTCATTTTCCCCACTTCAGAAGACGTTTTTCCGTCACTTCCTGCCTGACAGCGATTTGTCACATGTCTCCACCTCAAACGATGAGAAGGCGGAACGAAAAAAAAACGCGGGTCGACAAAGCCGGAGAAAAAGCCAAAACACGTCAAGTGTTATTTTCAATTTTATTGCCTATATTTTTAGAGGCTTTGAACAAATCCCAAGGCACCCAACGCATGTTTCCCGATCAGAAGGGGATAACAGAAAAATAACTTAATCATATCAACCAACTGAGCATACTAAACAAATATTTCGAAATTACAACTGGATTGGGGCCCAGATAGCCGTAGCGGTAAACGCGCAGCTATTCAGCAAGACCAAGCTGAGGGTCGTGGGTTCGAATCCCACCGGTCGAGGATCTTTTCGGGTTGGAAATTTTCTCGACTTCCCAGGGCATAGAGTATCTTCGTACCTGCCACACGATATACGCATGCAAAAATGGTCATTGGCATAGTACGCTCTCAGTTAATAACTGTGGAAGTGCTCATAAGAACACTAAGCTGAGAAGCAGGCTTTGTCCCAGTGGGGACGTAATGCCAGAAAGAAGAAGAAGAACTGGATTAGTAATAGCTATAAGATATGCATGGGATATAATTGTCTATCGATGCAATATATCTTATTGGTTACATCATTGGTTATAATTGTAATTGAAATCTCGATTCGTTTTTGATTATTTTGTTAGAATTTAGACAAAACTTGATAAATGTAGCACGAATTTGAGTTGCATTTTTTGTTATTTTACTTTTTTATTTCTGTTATGCAATAAAATCTCCGATTGTTATAATTGTGTTACTCCTTCTTGATCGGGTTGGCATCGAATGTCGTTATCCGGCAGAGGCAAAGCGCGGTTCGCGCTTTCTCTGCGTTCGACACATATATGAATATTTCACCGGAAAATGCGTTTTACATGTAGGATCGTCGGGACACGCACGTACAAATTCGTATGTCCTTTAGGTTGGCGAAAAATCTTGCTTTCTCTTCGCATCGTGCCACCATTTGTGTTCGGTCGGATTTGTTTGTTTTGACACATATCTCGTGTGTGTGCTAATGGTGGGGAAGGGGCCAAATTTAACCAAATCGAGTTTGATGATCATACTCGCACTAGAAATTGATTGGGTCGCTATTGAAATGGTTGCTGGTGACTCGAGACGAAGAAACGATTGCGAAGATAATTGCGAAAATTGGCGATTGATAGCACATTGAGCTGTTTTTATTGAATAAAATATGGAAACGAGCATTGAAGTGTTATCCTTTTCAATACCAACAATCCACAGAAAATTTCGGTGGCATTGAAACATTCACCATTGCGTGCCTATGAATGTTCACAAATAATATTTACAGAATAGCGACAAACAGAAAACTACTTGGACCGACCGGGAATCGAACCCAGACACCTTCAGCATGGCTTTGCTTTGTAGCCGAGGACTCTAACCACTCGACTAAGAACGGCCCCTGGACTGAATGTTCTTTCGACCAAATGTCATTCGACCAAATGTCCTAAAGCCATGACATTTTGTCGAAAATATATCTAGCATTTCCCTTCGTCGGCTCATCTAATAATTTTCCAACCCTAAAACCCCTCTCACCACTTCAAGCAGAAGCTAATTTCCAACCAGAATGCCGGAATTTAATCAACCTTGACCAGCATAGTTCAAACATTCCGTCACCTTTGGCAGCAATTTCCCTTCGAACAAAGACCTTTCTCTCTCGCTTCTCAAGCCAATAGGTTCGGTTCTTTCATGTATGGTGAGGTGAAGTGAAAATATGTTTCCTTCCTCCCCCACCCAACGACTCGAAGCCAAACCGGGCAACCGGACGTCATAAAAGAAAAGCTGCTTTGTTGGATTACCTACCACCATTCCCGGGGTTGGCGCTGTAAAATTGGAAAGCAAATAAAAGCTGATGGAAAATTATGTCCGGACGACGGACAGTGGTCGGGATCCATATAAAGAGGCGGTCAAAAATTACCAGAAATGATTTTGTGATTTTTTAAGCATAGGTATTTTATTTTTATGATCCTCGATTGGAATGGAACTAAAATAAAAATTTTCTTTGATTTCAAACTGACTTTCAGATAGTCAGACAATTGAAATACCGTTTTGATTCATATTACGGACACTTAAGGACTCAGTGAAGTATAACCCAGCATAGAGCATACAAAATAAATCATTATGTATGAAACCGTAGCGTTATCGAGTGAAGGAAGCCCTTATCTTTCGAATGGTGGGTAAAGAATACGATTCGACAACTTGAATAACTTTAAATAAATCAAAATGTGTGGCCTTTGCATGATTCTTATTCCGGACGCTTCCTCACTTTTGCCTCATATTCCGGACACTTTGAATTGAATTCCGGACAGCTCATGATAATAATTAATGGAACAGTCAAATCATCAATTGAAATCGTCAAACCACTAAAGAGACATCCAAGGTAGTTGGGCATTATTTTTTCGAAGATATTTATGGAAAAAGCTTACTAAAAAGAGCCTCGAAATTGTGAACTTTTGAACAGCAAAAATTGAAACATTTCGTGTGAAATGTTTCCCATACAAAGTAAAGTGTCCGGAATTTGAAGCTGTCCGTAATATGAATCAAAACGGTATGTGATATTAAATTAGAGTGTCAAACTCACATATTAAAAAGTAATGAAGTATTTCACTAAACTACCATCTGAAAGCTTATTGTTCAACACTTTTATATAAAAAATTGACTTAAATCTCACAAAAGAAAACGTTATTTTCTCATAAATTTTCAATGGAGATATTTATTTCAAATCGGAGATATTTCTTCAATTAAGACGTATAAACTAGTGTTGACCAACCATAATCTGTTTTACGACCATTGTGCAACGATGACAGAGGCGGCGGCATCGCTTCGCTGTATCATTGTCAAAAGGATAATAAAAATGTGCCACAGCTCTACCCCATCCATAACGTGTGTGTTCGTGTAAGCTTCTGTCGGTCGGGAAGGTATATTTGGGTTCATATTTGTTTTTTTTTTATCTCTGACTCTATTTGGCAGGCAGGAGAAAGAAAAAAAATTGCGTGTGCTTGCTTGGAAAGCCAACAAAACGAATCGGGGATTTGGTGTGTCACTCCAAATTTGCTCGATTTAATCCTTCGTCGGAAACCCCGAATTTAGTTTTTATCGGTGTTGCAAGAAGAAATGATAAAAAAATATCAACTAGGAGAATCTCCAGAGAAGTTATTGAGAATGCTTCTCAAAAGACTCTCAGATCAATTTTATTTGAAAATCTTTTCATAATTTTTCCCGCATATGGGAATCCTATTTCTATATTCTGCTTCAGAATTATCTGTAGATTCTGCTTTAGAATTCATTGTGGATTCTGATTTAGAACTCTCTGTGGATTCTGCTTCAGAATCCTATATGAATTCTTCTTCCAAATCCTCTGAAAATTCTGCTTCAGATTCATTTACGAAATCTGCTTCAGAGTCCTATATGACTTCTGCTTCAGAATCCAGTATTCTGCTACAGAATACTCTGTGGACTCTGTTTTCGAATATTTTGTGGATTCTGCTTCAGAATCCTTTACGAAATCTGCTTCAGAGTCCTATATGAATTTTGCTTCAGAATCCTCTGTGGATTCTGCTTCAGAATCGTCTTTGGATTCTGCTTTAGAACCCTCTGTGGATTTAACTTCAGAATTCTCTATGGATTATGCTTCAGAATCCTCTTTGGATTTTACTTCAGAATCCTATGTGGATTCTGATTCTGAATCCTCTGTGGATTATGTTTCAGAATCCTCTGTAGATTCTGCTTCAGAATCCTTTACGAAATCAGCTTAAGAATCCTATATGAATTCTGATTCAGAAAGAATTCAACGTCGGAATCCTCAAAGGATTCTGCTTCAGATTCCTTTTTGAATTCTGCTTTAGAATCATCTGTGGATTCTGCTTCCGAATCCTCTGTGGATTATTCTTCCAAATCCTCTGTAAATTCTGCTTCACATTCATTTACGAAATCTGCTTCAGAGTCCTATATGACTTCTGCTTCAGAATCCTGTGTGGATTTTGCTTCAGAATCCCCTGTAGATTCTGCTTTTCAGGATTTTGATTCAGAATCATATGAGGCTTTTGCTTCAGAATTCTTTTTGAATTCTGCTTTAGAACCCTCTGTGGATTTAACTTCAGAATCCTATGTGGATTCTGCTTCAGAATCCTCTTTGGATTCTTCTTCAGCAACAAAAAATCTTTGAGAATTTTCTTTGGATTCTGCTTTAGAATCCTCTTTGAATTTTGCTTTAGAATCCTCTGTGAATTCAACTTCAGAATTCTCTTTGGATTCTGCTTCAGAGTCCTCTTTGCATTCTGCTTCAGAATCCTCTTTGGATTCTAGTTCAGCATCCTCTACGGATTCTGCTTCGGAATCCTCTTTGAATTCTGCTTCAGAATCATCTGTGGATTCTGCTTCAAAATCCTATGTGAATTATGCTTCAGAGTCCAGAGTTCGGCTTTAGAATACTCTGTGGATTCTGCTTCAGAATCCTATGTAAATTCTGCTTCATAATTCGGGATTCTGCTTCAAAACACTCTTTGGATTCTGCTTCAGAATCATATGAGGATTCTACTTCAGAATCGTCTTTGGATTCTGCTTTAGAACCCTCTGTGGATTTAACTTCAGAATCCTCTTTGGATTTTACTTCAGAATCCTATGTGCATTCTGCTTCTGAATCCTTTACGAAATCAGCTTAAGAGTCCTATATGAATTCTGCTTCAGAATCCTCAAAGGATTCAACGTCGGAATCCTCAAAGGATTCTGCTTCAGAATCCTCTTTGAATTCTGCTTTAGAATCATCTGTGGATTCTGCTTCAAAATTCTCTGTGGATTCTGCTTCCGAATCCTCTGTGGATTATTCTTCCAAATCCTCTGTAAATTCTGCTTCACATTCATTTACGAAATCTGCTTCAGAGTCCTATAAGACTTCTGCTTCAGAATCCTGTGTGGATTTTGCTTCAGAATCCCCTGTAGATTCTGCTTTTCAGGATTTTGATTCAGAATCATATGAGGCTTTTGCTTCAGAATTCTTTTTGAATTCTGCTTTAGAACCCTCTGTGGATTTAACTTCAGAATCCTCTATGGATTCTGCTTCAGAATCCTCTTTGGATTTTACTTCAGAATTCTATGTGAATTCTGTTTCAGAATCCTATGTGGAATCTGCTTCAGAATCCTCTATGGATTCTTCTTCAGCAACAAAAAATCTTTGAGAATTTTCTTTGGATTCTGCTTTAGAATCCTCTTTGAATTTTGCTTCAGAATCCTCTGTGAATTCAACTTCAGAATTCTCTTTGGATTCTGCTTCAGAGTCCTCTTTGCATTCTGCTTCAGAATCCTCTACGGATTCTGCTTCGGAATCCTCTTTGAATTCTGCTTTAGAATCATCTGTGGATTCTGCTTCAGAATCCAGAGTTCGGCTTCAGAATACTCTGTGGATTCTGCTTCAGAATCCTATGTAAATTCTGCTTCAAAATACTCTTCGGATTCTGCTTCAGAATCCTATGTGGATTCTGCTTCTGAATCCTAAATAAATTCAACTTCAGAATCCTATGTGGAATCAGAATCCTTCGTGGATTCTGCTTCAGAATCCTATGTAGGTTCTGCTTCAGAATCCTCTGTGGATTCCAATTCAGAATCTAGTGTGATTTCTGGTTCAGAATCCAATGTGATTCTGCTCCAGAGTCCTATGTGGATTCTTCTTCATAATTCTAGAATTCTATGTGGATTCGTCTTCAGAATCCCTTGTGGATTCTGGTTCATAATTTATTTTGATTCGAAATCCTCTGTGGATTCTACTTCGAAATTCTCTGTGGATTCTGCTCCAGAATATTTTATTGATTCTGCTTCAGAATCCTGTGAGGATTCTACTTCAAAATTCTTTGGAGATTCTGCATCAGAATTCTTTGTGGATTCTGCTTCAGAATTCTTTTTGGATTTTGCTTCAGAATCATCTGTGGATTTTGCTTCTGAATTCAATGTGGATTCTGCTTCAAAGTCCTCTGTGAATTCTGTTTCAGAATCCTTTGTGGATTTTTCTTTATAAATCTTTTTAAATTCTTCTTTAGAATCCTATGTGGATTCTTCTTTATTTGCATTTGAATTCAGCTTCGAATCCTGTGTGATTTCTGCTTCAGAATCCTATGTGAATTCTGATTCAGAATCCTCTATGGATTCTGCTTTAGAATTCATAGTCAAGAATTCTCACAATATTTATTTCAGAATTCTTACAGGATTCTTTCCAGAGGATCTTGTCATTGTTTTCACGGATTCTATATAACAATCCTTTCTGGATTATCATCATAACGCGCATCATAATTTTTGTAGGATTGGCAACAGAATTCTCATCAGAAACTTTACACGATTCTTATCATATTATTCGAAGAATTCCTATCAGAATTTTCTGGCGGATTTCATCAACATATTTCTTGAACCGTTATCAGAATACATTAAGACCTCCCATTAGAATTTTAAGCGATTCGTTTCAGAAAACTCCTATTACATACATACGAAACCATGAATTCGAAAAACTATAGGATTCACATCGGCATCCCCAAAGGACTCTCAAAGGAACCTTCGAAAGATTTTCATCAAAATCTCTAGAGGATTCTCATCAGAATCCTCAGAGAACACTCAACAGAATCCTTCGAGAATACTCATCAAAGTCCTTAAGTGATTTTGATCAGAATTTTCTTGGGTTTGACATCAGAATCCTCAAAGAATTCATATTCTTTTTCTCTAGGATTGTCGGGATTCTGCTACAGTATTATCTTAATTTTCTTCACAATACTTCCAGGATTTGCTACATGACCCCTTTAAGAATTCTCTCCAGAATCTTACAGGATTCTCATCAGATTGCTCTCAATATGTTTTTCAGTATAAATTATTTAAAAAAAATTCTATTCAAGATCCACAAAGAATTCTATTCGAAACTTTAACATAATTTTCCTAATGATCCTAACAAGATTTAAGAACCATTTTAAGGATTTTCATCAGAATCCTGTCAGGATTCTCGTAAGATTTTTCTCGGAATTTTGTCTGATTTTCCTCTTATGTTTTTCATCAAAAAATTAACAAGATTGACGACAGAATCTTTCTTTGGATTGTCATCAGAATTCTAATCAAAACTCCCACACAATTCTTATTAGATTCTGTTCATGAAATTTTTGATGAATTCTCATTAGAATTCTTAAAGGATTCTCATCAGACTTCTAGCATATTCTCAGAAGAATGTTCTTAGAATTGCCTTAAGAATCTTACCAGAACCCTGAATCGATTATCTCCAGATTCTGCTCAGCATTTGCATTAAAATTTCCTAGGGATTCCCATCACTATCCTCTCTTAGAATTGTCAGGAATTCCCTCATAATCTTCGAAGAATTCTCATCAGCAGGATTCTAATTAAAATCTACACAGAACTCGCATCAGAATCGCTCGAAATGCCCATCAAAATCTTCTCAGAATTCTACTTCGATTATTTTTTTTCTACGAATTTTAGTGTGTGTTCAGAATTTTTGTCTTAGAGCTTTCTTCAAAACCCTTTCAGGATTCTCATCAGAACACATTAAAGAAATCATCTTGTTTTCAATAGAAAAACGAGGAATTTGTGTATTTCCATCGCGCAACTTCAAAAATAGAGATGTTATCTACAGCAGCGACACGAATTCAGACTGAAATAGCTCAATTTTCACATATTTTTATCGCAAACAAAAAACGATGGAAATGTTCATTTTACCTGCACTATGTGGATAAAATCAGATTTGACATCATATCATACCGATATTCACCTCACTGAAAACCTCAAGACTCCCGAGCTAAAAGTTACGTCAGCTCTAATTTTCAAACGTGATTTTCTTAAATCTTAGTTTTCGATGATATTTTCACTTCAATTGACTTCCGTATCAACCCGAGCACTCTTTTGCCCACCCCTGTTCATTTTACCACCACTTCCCCTATCTTTTCAAGATCATTATCAGAATAACTATTACCATTTTCTTAAAATCTTTTCAAAGTTTTTATCTAGAATCTTCTCGGAATGTTCTCCGGAATTCGTTCAATAAGATTATCAGAAATGTTTTATGATTCTTTTCGGAATCGTTAGGATTTCACATAATCTCTTAAGAATCTATTCAGGATTAACTTCAGAATACTTTCACGATTTTTGTACAAATGCAAGGGCTTTTACCACAATTCTTACAAGATTATTTTTTGATTTCTCACAGAAGTCTCGTCAAAATTTAAATAGTGTTGTCAATATTGCAAACGCAAGGATTATTTTCAGACTCTTCACAGGGTTCAATTCAATATCATCGCCGAACACATTCAAAAATCTATTAGGATGTTTTATCAGAATCCTTAAAAAGCTATTTAGGCAACAAGTTGCAAAATGATGATTTTTTCAGCACGAGTTGTACATTTATCCAACTAGGCTCGCCGAGTTGGATAAATACAACGAGTGCTGAAAAAATCGAGTTTCGCAACGAGTTGCCTACAACATTTTTTGCTATTTCGAAAAATTTCATTTCAGCTGGATGAACTCTAAAAGCACAAACAAACATTTGAAGAGAAGCACCGAAACTGTTTTTTCAGTAGGAAAAGTAGGCCATTATGTTGATCAACTTCTCAATGAAAAGTTGATTGATTTGCAACGGAATTGCAAAAAAAATACATTTAAGAATCCTCACATGATTCTGTCAGGATTTTCATCAGAATCTTTGCAATTATTATCAGAATCCTTAGTATTTCATTAATCACCACATAACACTCATCAATTTTGTATTCGAACTGTTATCAGAATTCTAATCCAAATCAACTCTGGTATGTATCTAAATCCTCCCAGGATTCTTACTAGAGTCAGGATTTTGATCAGAGTCATCTCAGGATTCTTAGCAGAATCTTCTCAGAATCTTCTCAGAATTCTCACCAGAATACTCTCAGGATTTTCACTAGAACCCTTGCAAGATTCTCACCAGAATCTCTGAAAATTCTCACCATGATTCTCTCAACATTCTCGCCATAACATCTTCAAAATTCTTACCAAAATCATCCCAGGATTCTCGCCAGAATCTTCTCAGGATTATCACGAACATCCTCTTGATATTCTCACCAGAATCTTCTACGGGTTCTAATAAGACTACTCTAAGGACTCTTACCAGAATACTCTCAGGATTAGCATCAGAATTGTCTCAGCATTCTCATAAGTATTTTCTGAGAATCCAGAATCCTCTTAGGTTTAGTTTTAAAATTCTCACCATACTTCTTTCAGGATTCTTACCACAGTTTCATCAAGATCTTCAACTGAAATTTGAAACTTGTTGATGTTACATACTAGAGTTTTCTTACGATTTTTCTCTGAAAATTTGATTTCTTAGGAATATTTTCGACTGAAACATTATCCTCAAAAAATCACATATTTTTCCTATTTCGTTCCATCATTCCATTTCAGTCGCTTGGCGATGTCAGTTATCGAACGGAACGACCTCAGTGAGTACTTAAGTACCATTCGACAGTGCGGAAAACCCGAAAGCAGAAGCAGAAACTTTGTACCGAGAGAGAGCCTATGCCAAAACAAACAATAGCGATAATGGTCGTCACCTGGATGTTTGCACAGTGGAGCCCACACCTCGGAAACGACCGACGACCGGTAGACAAAAGAATGTCGACGACGACGACGACTGGGATGACAACCAACACACACACACACATCCATATGAGATAAAAGTAACCAGGCCGTCAGACAGAAGCTGCGCCTGCAAGTATGTAACATGTTGACAGAGTCCGGGATGCGGGAAAGGGGGCCGCCAACGACATTCGGATTCAGCTCAACTCATCCTTGTGCGGATGATAAAATGTTAATACCGGAACAAAGGGAAAAGTGCACTAATGCCAACTTCTCTC
The DNA here is from genome assembly GCF_002204515.2 of Aedes aegypti. Taxonomy (NCBI): domain Eukaryota; kingdom Metazoa; phylum Arthropoda; class Insecta; order Diptera; family Culicidae; genus Aedes; species Aedes aegypti. The sequence goes on along the minus strand of NC_035107.1, from coordinate 219,484,129 downwards.
CATGGTTGGTGGGGGTTGTCCGGAGTCCGAATAGGGAAACCGAGGGGTCCGATATATGATATGTGATTAAACAAAAAAAAAAAAAAAACAAAACAAAACAACAATGGTTTAGACTGCGTTTACAAAATAAAATCGTTGTTTTTATCTCATCTTCGCCGACGTTTCGATCCTTGGATCGAAGACTTCTTCAGGACTAGATAGGAATTATAGTCCTGAAGAAGGTCCAATGCAAAGACCGAAACGGCGAAGAAGATTAAATAAAATCAAAGCGTTGTTAAAACGATTGCAAGTAGAAAAAAAGTTTTTGATATAATTTAAAAAAAATATTCATGATCGAGATTTGAACTCACACCTCCCGGACCTTTCGGCAAGCATTCGTTCCGTCTGATCCAAATCAACATTTCAAAACTGGATCGAATCTTCACTCGAATCGTGACGCCCCTCGTTCGGAATCATCCAAGCAAAAAATCCTACGTCAGTCAGAATTTCGGGCTGGACTTGGTTTGTTTTTTGCCTACACGCTACTCTGTCCAGGATTCAGTTACCTGTTGGAGGCAAGCGAAAGAAATTCCCCATTCAGACCAAGTGCGGGTTGAAGAATCATCGGATTGGTCGGAGAATGACGGCGACGACGGCAGCAGCAGCCCTGGAGCTTAGACAAATGATGATTTTGGCGTTTCATTTGTTCCATTTGTCCTTCGCCGTAAGTTGGAGTTCTCGGTTGGACTGCAGCTTGGACTCGGTCCATCCGTAGTGGTCCGATTATTATTTCATACTTCTCAGAGTTTGGGGATAAATCTGAGTACGGCGAACTGGTTGGAAAAGCTTTGTAGCACTGCATAAATGGCAGCTACATCAACAAGCATTTAAAGAAGAGGAAGTTGTCAATAAAATAATAAACATAATCAATATGTTGAACATTTTTAACAATAAAAAAGGGTGAAAAGAGCAATGATAAATTGAAAACTTGCAATAAACAATCAATCGTTGCTCCTATAGGAAGTGTGTATAAGAAATGAAATATTGAAAATAAGCACTAAACAATTTAAAAATTCAGATGAAAAATTTAAGTGCACTTAAAAAAATCCAAATGAAAGATAAAAATAAGCAATAAAAACTAAAATAAAGGCCAATTAAAACTTTTTACAAATATTCATATTTAGAAGACTTGAAGTACTATTTTCGATTATTCCTTGGAAGTTGCTTATTTTGCTTTTGCTTGCTTATCTTGAGTTTTTTTTTAATCGTTATTGCTGATTATCCTTTTTTAGCTTTTGGCGATCTTAAATGCAATTTTGGAATTTTCAATTGCTAATTTAGAGCCAATTATATCTTCTGTCTATTCATTTTAGTGGCAGCTTTCGGATAAAATAGTGATGATTATCCTTTTTCTGAAGAACAATAATATTCCCCCCCCCAGCATAAACCGGCCTCAGTTGATCAGAGAGCGACTGGAGAGTGGGAGGATCCGCATTCAGGGTGCCATGAGTGGGGTTCGTCCCTTGCTAATGGATGCGATGAAAAGGGTGTTCACATTTGAGATTTGACGCTCTCCTCATTGCTTTCTGCAGGCAGGCAATCTGCTCTAATGGAGCAGCAGGCTCTGCAACCGAAGGAAAAAGGTGAGCAAAAGCCCCCTGAAACGGACGGTGATGGGATTTATCAAATATAAAATACAACAGATGCAGATTTGTAACTTTCCACTTGACTGAGGGGGTGCTGCTTCTAGGAGGCCAACTAGGAGGGATAAGCTAAATTGTAAGTGACTTTGTTCCATTTGTGGGGATCTGTTTAGCATTCGATTGAAATCCGGTGATAATTCGACTCGAATGTAATAGCAGTTAAATTCCAGGAACAATAATAACTTTTTTACATCGTATTGTTTGAAATAATACGACGAAACTCGGATAGAAGTCATAAAACCAATCGCATCATAAGTACTTTCTGATAAAAAAAACATAATAAGCATTATTACGCTTTTGAAAAACTTTCAAGACTTCTTAGGGAAGCCCTTTAAGCTTTTCTAAGCTTTAAAAATCATCTTCGCCCATCGAAATCCTCAGAGGATCCTGGTGAAAGTCCTTAAGGGATTCTAGTGAGGACTTTTGTGAGAATCCTGGTCACAATACTGAGAGTATTCTGTTGAGAATTTTGAAAGGATTCTGGCGAGAATCCTGAGAGGATTATGGTGGAAATCGTGAGAAGATTCTGGTGAGAATCCTGAAAGGATTCTGGTGAGATCCCTGAGAGGATTCTGGTGAGAATCCTAAAAGAATTGATGAGAGTCGTGAAAAGATTCTAGTGAGAATTCTTTTGATGATCCTGGAGGGTTTCTGGTGAGAATCCTGGGAGTATTCTGGTATGAATCATGAGAAGATACAGGTGAGAATCCTGAGAAAATTCTAGTGATAATCCTGAAAAGATTCTGGTGAGAATCCTGAGAAATTCTGCTGATGATCCTGAGAGGTTTCTGGTGAGAAACCTGAGAGGATTCTGGAGAAAATCCTGAGAAGATTCTGGTGAGAATCCTGAGATAATTCTGGTGATGATCCTGAAAAGAATCTGGAGAGAATCCTAAGAGGATTCTGGTGAGAATCCTGAGAGGATTCTGGAGAAAATCCTGAGAAGATTCTGGTGCGAATCCTGAGAGGATTCTGGTGAGAATCCTTAGAGGATTCTGAAGAGAATCCTGAGAAAATTGAGGTGAGAATCCTGAGAGAATTCTGGTGATGATCCTGAGAGGATTCTGCTGAGAATTTGGAAAAGATTCTGGTGAGAATTTTAAGAGGAATATGGTGAGAATTTCAGAAGGATTTTGGTGAGAACCCTTTGGTGACTATTCTGATGAGAATCCTGAGAGGATTTCGGTGAGAGCCCTCAGAAGATTCTGGTGAGGATCCCAAGCAAATTCTGGAAAAATCCTGAAGAGATTCTAGTGAGGACTTTTGTAAGAATCCTGCGAAGATTCTGGTAACAATACTGAGAGTATTCTGTTGAGAATTTTGAAAGGATTCTGGCGAGAATCCTGAAAGGATTATGGTGGAAATCGTGAGAAGAATCTGGTGAAAATCCTCAGTGGATTCTGGTGAGATCCCTGATAGGATTTTGGTGAGAATTCTGAGATAATTCTGTTGATGATCCTGAGAGGTTTCTGGTGAGAATCCTGAGAGGATTCTGGAGAAAATCCTGAGAAGATTCTGGTGAGAATCCTGAGATAATTCTGGTGATGATCCTGAAAAGAATCTGGAGAGAATCCTAAGAGGATTCTGGTGAGAATCCTGAGAGGATTCTGGAGAAAATCCTGAGAAGATTCTGGTGCGAATCCTGAGAGGATTCTGGTGAGAATCCTTAGAGGATTCTGAAGAGAATCCTGAGAAAATTGAGGTGAGAATCCTGAGAGAATTCTGGTGATGATCCTGAGAGGATTCTGCTGAGAATTTGGAGAAGATTCTGGTGAGAATTTTAAGAGGAATATGGTGAGAATTTCAGAAGGATTTTGGTGAGAATCCATTGGTGACTATTCTGATGAGAATCCTGAGAGGATTTCGGTGAGAGCCCTCAGAAGATTCTGGTGAGGATCCTAAGCGAATTCTGGAGAAAATCCTGAAAGGATTCTGGTGAGAATCCTTAGAGGTTCCTGGTGAGAATCCTGAGAGGTTTCTGGTGATAATTTTAAAACGGTTCTGGTGAGAGTCCTGAGAAGATACTAGTGAGAATTTATGGAGGACTCTGGTAAGAGTCCTGATATGATTCTGGTTTGAATCCAGAGAGAGTTTTGGAGAACATGTTAAGAGGTTTCTGGTGAGAATCCTGAGAGGATTCTTGTGAGAATCCTGAGAGGATTCTTGTGAGAATCCTGGGAGGATTTTTGTGAGAATCCTGTGAGGATTCTTGTGAAAATCCTGAGAGGATTTTGACGCGAATCCTGAGAGATTTCTGGTGGGAATATTATGAGTATTCTGAGAAGAATTTCAGGAGGATTCTGATGAGAAAATTGAGAGGTTTCAGGTAAGAATTCCAAGAGATTTCTGAGATCCCCGTAGGGAATCCAGAGAGAACTCTGAAGGGAATCCTGAGAGAATTCCGAAGGGAATCCTGAGAAGATTCCGAAAATAATCGTGAGTGAATTTCGAAGAGAATTCTGAGAGGATTCCGAATGAAATGCTGAGAGGATTCCGTATGAGGAATGTTGAGATGATTCCAAAGAGAATATAGAGAAGATTCCAAAGGGAATCCAGAGAGAATTTCGCAGGAAAACCTGAGAGGATCCCGAAGAAAATACTGACCGGATTCCGAAGAGAGGATTGAGAAGCAAATACTAATAGAATTCGGTAAATAATTCTGAAAGGGAATTTTAAAGAGAATATTGAGAAGATTTCGGAACCTGAGGAGATTTGGAATAGAATCCTAAGAGGACTTCGAATAAAATCCAGAGAGAATTCCGAAGAGAATTTCGAGAGCATTTTGAAGAGATTCTAAAGAAAATACTCAAAGTTCAGCTAGATCTCCAAGCTTTCAGGAGAAAAGGTTCCTTGATGTAAAAACTTTTCCGAAACTTTTAAAGAAGTAATCGAAGGTTCTCGTAGAAGCCTTTTCAGGCTTTTGGGAGAAGCTTTTCCAAGCTTTTTGGTGAAGCCTTTACCAAACTTTTAGGTGAAGCCTTTTGCAAACTTTTAGGTGAAGCCTTTTCCAGCTTCTTGGAGAAGCCTTCCAAAGCTTCTTGGTGAAGCCATTCCAAGCTTTTAGAAAAATCCATTCCAAGCTTTAAGGAAAGTCCTTTCCAAGCTCTTTGGTGAAGCCTTCCCAAGCTTCTTGAAAAAGCCTTTCCAAGCTTCTTGAAGACGCCTTTTCAAGTTTCTTGGCAGAAGCATTTCCAATTTTCTTAGAAAATTTTTTTCAAGCTTCTTAAAAAAGCCTTCTCAAGCTTCTTGGTAACTATTTTTCAAGCTTCTAAGAGAAGCATTTCCAAGCTGTTTGGTAAAGCCTTTCCAAGCTTCTTGGAGAAGCCTTCACAAATTTCTTGGAGAAGCCTTTCCAAGCTTCTTGGACAAGCCTTTCCAAACTTCTTGGAGAGGCCTTTTCAAGCTTCTTGGAGAGGCCTTTCCAAGCTTCTTAGAAAAACCTTTCCTAGCTTCTTAAAAAGCCTTCCCAAGCTGCTTGCCTTTTCAAGCTTCTGGAAGAATTATTTCCAAGCTTCTGGGAGACGCCTTTCCAAGCTTCTAAGAAATGCCTTTTCAAGCTTTTGGGAGAAGCCTTTCTAAGCTACTATGAGAAGCATTTCCAAGCTTTTTGGAGAAGCCTTTTCAAGCTTCTGGGAAACTCATTTCCAAGCTTTTGGGAGAAGCCTTTCTAAGCTACTATGAGAAGCATTTCCAAGCTTTTTGGAGAAGCCTTTTCAAGCTTCTGGGAAAAGCCTTTTCAAGCTTTTGGGAAAAGCCTTTTCAAGCTTCTGGGAAACTCATTTCCAAGCTTTTGGGAGAAGCTTTTCCAAGCTTCTGGGAGAAGCCTTTCCAAGCTTCTGGGAGAAGCCTTTCCAAGCTTCTGGGAGAAGCCTTTCCAAGCTTTTGGGAAAAGGCTTTCCAAGTTTCTGGGAGTAGCCTTTCCAAGCATCTGGGAGAAGCCGTTCCAAACATCTTGGAGAAGCCTTCCCTTGCCTCTTGGAGAAGCCTTCCCTAGCCTCTTGGAGAAGCCTTTCGAAGCTTCTGGGAGACGCCTTTCGAAGCTTCTGGGAGACGCCTTTCCAATCTTCTAGGAAATGCCTTTTCAAGCTTTAGGGAGAACCCTTTTCAAGCTAATGGGAGAAGCATTTCCAAGCTTTTGAGAGAAGCCACTTCATGTTTCATGAAGAAGTCTTTCCAAGTCTATAAAGCCATCTTCACCGAGAAAGCTTCGGCTACATCAAGACATAAATAATAACATGCATGCCTTCGTTTATGAAGCATTTAGTGCACATTTCGTTAGCATTACATGAAGGCAATATTAAACCCGGACAGATACGTTTGAACGTAATGAACCTCGACCGTGGGTCGCAATTCAAATCCGATATTTTGCGCAGAAGGGCTTCCGGTTGCGCTCCCATCAGAACGGATCCCATATTACCCATCGCCAGGGCCCAACCAACTCAGCGGGTGGTCGATTTAATGAAGGTACCGGCGGCCAATCTCCCAGCTGACGACGACGATGAGGAGGAGGACGACGCTAGCTAGTTACCGCCGTCCTTTCATCCAAATGAAGCACGGTGAATCAGTGCTAGAATGATGACTTGCATACCCATTCCTCCTTTGATGGTCCAAGGGGTGGGTGGTTGCGGTAGTTAGTCAGTTCAGTATGGTTTTGCTATCGAGCTAGAGACTGCTAGGCCACACAATTGGCCTGGTCGGTGCGAGCTATTTAGTGTAATCTGATGCTAGAATTACACAGGGGCGCTGTGTGTGATTTCTGGGATCCAGGTTGGCAAAAATTGCCTCCATTGCGAGATTTGAGGTAGAAGCCGGTGACACGGAAACATTTCACAGAATAATTTCTTTCGGAATTCTGGGCAGTTTCCCATCGGAATTTCGGACCAATTTGTTTCGGAATTTTGGACAAATTCCTCTCGGAGTTTTAAACAAATTCCTTTCGAAATTTCTGACAAATTCCTTTTGGAATTTTGAACCAATTCCTTACTGAATTTTGGACAAATTCCTTTCGTAATTTTGGACAAATTCCTTTCGGAATTTTGGACAAATTCCTTTCGAAATTTTGGACAAATTCCCTTCGGAATTTTGGACAAATTTCTTACGGAATTGTGGATAAATTCCTCTCGTAATTTTGGACAAATTCTTTTTGGAATTTTGGACAAATTATTTTCGAAATTTTGGACCAATTCCTTACTGAATTTTCGACAAATTATTTTCGGAATTTTGGACAAATTCCTTACGGAGTTTTGGACCAATTCCTTACTGAATTTTGAAAAAAAAAAAAACTTTCGGATTTCTGAACTAATTCCTACCGGAATTTTGGAAAAATTCCTTCCGAAATTTTGGGCAAATTAGGCAAATTTAGGCAATTTCTGTTGGAATATTGGGTCGATTCATTTCAGAATTTTGGACAAATTCCTTACTGAATTTGTGGACAAATTCTATTCGGAATGTTTGGCAAATTCTTTTCGGAGGTTCGGACAAATTTCTTTCTGAATTTTGGACACATTCCTTTCGAAATTATGAAAGAATTCCTTACGGTATTTTGGGACATCATCAATTCGAAATTTAAGGCAAGTTTTTTAAGAATTTGTGAAAAATTCCTTTCGGAATGATATACAAAATTGCTATCAAACATTTTCCGTTACAATCCGAAACTGTAACCCACATGTAGTGCATCATCAGAGCAATTGTCATCCAGGTTGGCTGTCTTGTCACCGTGAACGATGACGACGACGACAACGCCGAGGACAATGATGATGACAAAACTGATTTTGATTTGATGCAATCCATTTCATTCTTTTGTGTTGGTGTGTGTTCGGCCTCGGTCGTTCAGTCGATTCTCGTCGCTTCGAATGTCCCACACACAATAGGACCCGGTGTCGATGTGGTAGCGGCGGTGGCGGAGGCCATCCTTCCCTTCGCGCCTGAATGTATGCATCAATTTGTTGCCGTTTTCAGAGCAGAAGGTCGAGCGTGGATCCGAATCCACGCGGGGGGTTGGAGGCCGTAATTGTGTTGTGTTGATCCAATCCGACCGCCCGCTTTCCGTATGCCGAAAGGGAGCCCAGATGAATTGAACTGAAAATCGGATCAAATGACGGTTTCGATTTTTACTGACCCGGCCTGACGTCCCTGGAGTCCCTCGGCGAGATTTAGCGAATGCGGGGTACCGTAGATTCAGGTGAATTCGGATTTTTTCTTCCAAATTTCGCACAAAATCCTTTTGGGATTTTATGACAAATTCGTTCAGCGATTTGGGACAAACTCCTTTCAGAATATAAGACAAAGTGGGACAAAAAAAAATCGATGGTGAAATGGTGAAAATGTGATCAATTTCACCCCCACTCACGGTAACGGTAATTTTCCGTTTTATCATCGACATCAGCGCACATTTAGTTTTGTAACGCATCATTGAACGCTCTTATTCGGAAAAGCGGGCTGGTGGTTACTCTGAAACGATATATTCGACGAGTTATTCGGGTGCTCCCGGATTCGCGACAAGAGAACTACATTTGCGGGGAAAGTGAGTGAGTAAATATTTTCCGCATCGTTATCGGACGAGGGAAGCCAATTTTCCAGCTATTTGAAAATAATTATTCCACCATCGATTAGAATCAGTTTTGTCGTCAGTGCGTAAGAGTTTCCTCGGAAATGCTCGAGTTAGGACAACCAAGGGCTACGGGCTACGTCATTATTTCCGCATCAAGGACGCACAAAACTCCGATAATAACAGTAACGCTAGATGGGTTGGTCATTAAAAAGAGCCATCGCATCGGCGCCTTGTCATTATTTCCCCCGATGGAATTCAGGCTCAATTTTCCAATTGGAGAGGTTGGACAGAAAAAACGGGATTATTTTTTCGTCGGTGTGTAATTTTTAACGAGCTGATGCGACGTACCTCGCTGAGGGTTCACAAGAGGGGCGGGCTAGCGATAAGGGATGGCGTTTCATTGATGATCCGCCAATTTGGTCATAAGGCCAAATAGAAAGATCTTATAAGTTTAATGTCAGTTCAGGTCATTTGATATTGAATAAATAACTCATCTCATCTTGATTATGAATATTTTTTTCAATTTATCTGCCTGTTTTAGAAAAAAATAAATAACATTTTGTGAGGATATACACTTCGGTATCTACAATATTATATCTGACGCAATTAAATCTATATAAAGTTTATAGAAAATGTAACAGATTACTGTCGGAGTTCAAATGACAACTAAATAAAAGAATATCAAAATAAAATTCACGTTTGTCGGAGTTGATAGAAAATCAATCAAACTTCGTCGAAATTTGGTTGTTTGGAATCGACCTGACGATAAACAATAGAAAATTAGAGTAACCATAATCAAAAACGGTATGATGTGGTACGTTATTAAAGCAATCAAGAAGACAGTAGGCCACCTTCAACCGATGTTAAATCAAGACTTTTTCCATCGTTCACTTTAATCGGCTGATAAAAATGTCAGAAAACTTTTCGATTCAACAGCAGCCCATAATTTCCACTTGGAGTAGCATACCAAACTTACACAACAAGTCTTGCTCTTACTACAGAACGCACCCTCGCGTAGCAATATTCAAATCAACTTGCCAATATATTTCACCTGTTGGCCCCTCCATACGCACAGCTACCGGAGTAGAACTTTCATTTTCGCTGCGACTTGTGCGGAAAACAGCCATAACAACCATCAGACGCGCACCTTTAGCTCGCTTGGCTACGCGCTTCATCATCGTCGTCGTCGGCTGACTCCGACAAGGGAATCTTCCGGAGCAGAAATCTGCTGCGCCTTGTCCGGGATCAGCGATAATTTATTCATCAAGTTTGATTTGTACCACTCCGTGTGGAGCGAAGCGAAACGAACTCTAGAACAGCTGCGTTGGAAAATTCGAGATCCGCAACTGAAGTTTATCTCGGTATCAGGCTGACTGGAAGTGGTGGAGTAAATTGTTCATCGGAGTTCTTTTATAGGAGAAGGAAATTGATGGCCACTTAATTCTAATTTAGGGTCGCAGAATGGGAAATTGACACATGATTTCAAATTTAAATTGGAGTTGTTCACATAATTTTCTAGAATTCTAAAACAAATGGTTTTATTTTTTTATAAGAATTTTCCAAATTTCAACAGATATTTTCAGAATTCCGACAGTATTACTTTCAATTTTTGAAAAAAACAATAATTTTCGTAATTTTGACAAGATATTTTATAAATTTAGAAAATTAGTGAAACGATTATTTGCCCCTACACTACAACTCCGACAGTTCTTTGCTAAATTACTAATAGGATTTTTTTAACCCCGACAACAATTTTAAAGTTCCGATATAGATGTACCAAAATCTAACTAGCAGTTTTTCCAAATCCGACAGGCAGCTAACGAGGTTTTTATCAAATTCCTACACGATTTTTTGAAATTCCGACAAGAATTATCTCAGAATTTCGATATGAATTTTGTAAATTCCGAAGGGATTTTTTCTTATCTAAAAAGCAACTCTTGATGACAGGAATTTTCCAAATTGAAGGCAAGAGCTATCCAAATTCCGAACAGGAATTTTTCAAATCAAGAATGTTTCATATTTCGGACAGGGAATTTTTAAATTCCGAACAGGAATTTTCCAAATTCTAAACAGAAATTTTCCAATTTCCGGACAGGAATTTTCCAAATTCCAAAAAGGAATTCTCCAAATTCCGAACAGGAATTTTCCAAATTCCGAACAGATATTTTTCAAATTCCGAACAGGAATTTTTCAAATTCTGAACAGGATTTTGCAAATTCCGAATAGGAATTCTTCAAATTCCGAACAGGAATTTTTCAAATTCTGAACAGTAACTTTCAAAATTCCGAACAGGAGTTTTCCTAATGCCGAACAGGAATTAGCCAAATTCCGATAGGAGTTTTCCAAATTCCGAACTGGAATTTTCCAAATTTTGAACAGCAATTTTCCAAATTCCAAACAGGAATTTTGCAAATTCCAAACAGGAATTTTCCAAATTTCGAACAAAACGTTTCCAAATTCCGTACAGCAATTATTCAAATTCTGAACAGGAATTTTCCAGTATTTTGCCAAAATAACGAGGTTTTTATCAAATTCCTACATGATATTTTGAAATTCCGACAAGAATTATCTCAGAATTTCGATATGAATGTTGTAAATTCCGAAGGGATTTTTTCTTATTTCAAAAGCAAATCTTGATGACAGTAATTTTCCAAATTGAAGGCAAGAGCTATCCAAATTCCGAACAGGAATTTTTCAAATCAAGAATGTTTCATATTTCGGACAGGTTTTTAAATTCCGAAAAGAAATTTTCCATATTTAAAAAAAAAAAATTCCGAATTCCGAACAGGAATTTTCCAAATTCTAAACAGAAATTTTCCAATTTCCGGACAGGAATTTTCCAAATTCCAAAAAGGAATTTTCCAAATTACGAACAGGAATTTTCCAAATTCCGAACAGAAATTTTTCAAATTCCGAACAGGATTTTGCAAATTCCGAATAGGAATTTCTCAAATTCCGAACAGAATTTTTTCAAATTCCGAACAGGAATTTTTCAAATTCTGAACAGGAACTTTCAAAATTCCGAACAGGAGTTTTCCTAATGCTGAACAGGAATTAGCCAAATTCCGATAGGAGTTTTCCAAATTCCGAACTGGAATTTTCCAAATTTTTAACAGGAATTTTCCAAATTTTTAACAGGAATTTTCCAAATTTTTAACAGGAATTTTCCAAATTTCAAACAAAACGTTTCCAAATTCCGTACAGCAATTTTTCAAATTCTGAACAGGAATTTTCCAAATTCCGAACACGAAATTTCCAAATTACGAACAGGAGTTTTCCAAATTCTAAACAGGAATTTTCCAAATTCTAAACAGGAATTTTCGAAATTGCGAACAGGATTTTTTTCAAATTCCGAATGGGAATATCCCAAATTCCGAAAAGAAGAAGATGTTCGGAATTTGGAAAATTCCTGTTCAGAATTTTGAAAATCCCGTTGAGAGTTTGAAAAATTCCTGTTCCGAATTTGGACATTCCTGTTCGGAATTTAAAAAATCCTGTTCGGAATTTTTAAAAATCCTGTTCGGAATATGGAAATCTCCTTTAACAGGATTTTCTAAACTCCGTACTGGAATTTTACAAATTCTCAACAGGATATTCGAAATTCCGAACAGGAATTTTCGAATTCCTAATAAAAAACTTTCCTGTTCAGAATTTAGAAAACTCCTCGAATAGAATTGTCTAAATTCCGATCAGGGATTTTACAAATTCCGAAAGGAATCTCCAAATTCCGAACAGGAATTTTCTAAATTCTAAATTCTAAATTTTCAAATTCCGAACAGAAATTTCCCAAATTCCGAACAGGGGCTTGACACATTCCGAACAGGGATTTGACAAATTCCGAACAGGAATTTTCCAAATTCTGATCAAAAATTTTAACAGGAATTTTTCAACTATCAAACTGAAATTTTCCGAATCAAGAAAGAAATATTCTAGATTCTGATAGAAGCTTTCCAAGACTTTACTAAATTTCGACAGAAGTTTTCGAAATGAAAGAAGTTTTCCAAATTCAGATCAAGAATTTTTCAAATTTCAATAGGTTTTCTCCACATTCCAACAAAAGTTATTCAAATAGCGATATCAATTTAGTAAATTACGACCAAAATTGTTCGAATTCCGCAAATGCAGACAGGAATTTTTCGAAATCTCAAAACCACAAATATTCTAAATTCAAACAAAGTAAACTTCCCGAATTCTAACGACAGGAATTTTCTAGATTTCAACGACGGGAGTGATGACTGGATGGTGATGACTGGATTCTTCCAGTTTTGTACTAGGAATTGTTGAGCAGAAATTTCAACGACAAAACTTTCCGATAATTTAGTGAATTCTATAAAATTTTCTAATCCTGTCGATACCTTAATCAATTTTTCAAATTCTGGCGTAATGAATTTATGGAATTCCGACAAGAATTTTCCAATTTCAGACGACTCTGCTGGATGATTCCTCACCACCGGTAGGAGAACGAACCTGAACACGGTACATTGAGGATGATTCAATTCGAATATGAGAGGGTAAAAAATGGGGACTGGGAAGCGTCGGCAGTGTTCTTTCGAACTTGAACGAATGATTTTTTTTTTTCAAATTTCAATAGGATAGATTTCTAATTTTTCAAATCCAGTCCACGAGAATTTTCAATTTTTTGACTACAGGATTTTTCCAAACTCCGAGTTTTCAAGAATCCGACAGGTAATTTTCCGAATTCCGATGATTGTTTGTTTTTCAAATCTGATACGAATTTTCCAAATTCCGATTTAAATTCACTTAATTCCGTTAGGTATTTCAATAATTTCGGCGTGAATTATTTCATATTTTATTCATGAGCTATCCTAAATTCCAAGACTTCCAAATCATGACGACAATAATTTCTTGATTTTGCAGCCAATCTTTTTTGAAAGATTGACAGGAATTTTACAAATTTCTATTACAGGTATCATTATAAATCAGACAACAAATATTTTTGAATCTCAACGACAGGAACTTTTCGAATGCTGCTGAAATGATTTTGTCGAATTTAAAACAAGAATATTCCAATGACGACAGCAATTATGCAAGTTCCAATGACATGAATTTTGCAATTTCAGATGACAAGAATTTACCAAATGGCGTCGACAACGTGACGCACGTGAATTTTCAAAATTTCTACAGAATTGTTTTGAAAATTTCTTAAAACAGACAACAAAAACTTCCAACATTTTGATCATGGGATATATCTAGACTCAGACGACAGGATTTTTTCCAAATTACGACAGGAATATCCCAAATTCAGACCAGACGTATTTTCCAAACTCGATTTTTATAAGAATTTCCACTATTTTAATGACAAGTTTTTTTAGAATTTCAGACAAAAAAATCAAATTTTCAACGACAGAAATTTTCCAAATTTTGACCACAGGAATTTTCTGAATTCCGGCTGCAGCATATTCTTATTCTAAAGGAAGGAATTTTCTAACCTCTACGATAACAGTTTTTGAAATCCCGCTAAAAATTGTTTTTAAAAGTTCGGACTGAATTGATTTTGATAAGTCCACAGATAAGAATAAATTGCGACGACAAGAATTTTCCAAATTCTATATTTTAGAACAGATTCTTTATTTTTGAACGAATTCCGATACAAATGACCTGAAAGCTTCGTGCTATTTATATATTGATTCTGATTCATCATCGGACTGCTCTCATCGAACAAAAATCATAACTTTCGCACAATTCAACAAAGTTTGCCATCAGTTCCGCACCCCTCGCACCCCGCCCCCTCTTGGAACTATTCTCAACAATGCAGCAACACTTATCGCGCCATCTGTCAACCGGTCGCTTAACAACAGACAGACAGCAATGAATGGAAACCCATTGTTCTGACTGAAGCTCGCTGCCGTCGCATACAACTCGCGTCCTCCTTCTGCTCGTCGGCATCACTTGGTGGTGGTTCTTATCTTGTCATTGTCGTGTCCCTAGCTGATTGTGCTACTTTTCCCCGAATGTCGTTTCCCCGAATGTCGGTTCCCCGAACGCCAGTTCCCCGAATGACCCTTTTCCCCGAATGCCATTTCCCCGAATGACCCAGTTCCCCGAAAAGTGGTACTGTTCGAATAGGAGCTCTAATAGTTTTTAGTAGCAAGATGGTGAACTAGAAAGAACGATAGGCAATCGAAAGAAGGAGGTATTTGGTCTTTCTCGACTATACACATGTTGCCAAAAATGCTGAGGACGGTAAAACTCCTAAGAACCGCCAATCAAATAAAGAAGGGTGCATATAAGATGACCAGTACGTTCACTTACCTGAAATGTAAAAAGTTATGACAATTATGATTGCCAAAAACTGTTCGGGGAAGTGGTTTATTCGGGGAAACGGGATATTCGGGGAACAGGCATTCGGGGAACTGGCGTTCGGGGAAACGACATTCGGGGAACCGACATTCGGGGAACCGACATTCGGGGAAAAGTAGCACAACCGTCCCTAGCTAGAAGATCATAATGACCGTGCCCATTTCTCCGTTACACCACAATTCCACATCAATTAAAATGAGAAATTATTGCTTTCTGTCAAATCAAACCGCATCACGGCGAACTCCGACAAAGATTTTTGTCCTGTTCGACGCTAACGGAGATAGTGTTGCGCTGATGAATGGGGGGACCCCATGACAAGGACCAAGTTTCGCGCGAAGCAGAATTGCCTTCTCTTTGACGAAATGAGTTTTCAGAGGAAGGCCAAAATCCTCTTAAACGAGAGACTGACATGTTGGGATGTGACGACACCGAACCAGAAAAATGAACCTTTTTTTTATCTTCAAAACTCCGAAACCGGCAAATCGACTTAAGAGTATTCACAAATTTCACGAAGGCAAAAGCTCCTCCTCGGATTCCCATCCGATTTGATGTTGGTGTTCGAGGTAAGCACGGTTGAGGAAACGTACGAAACGAAGGGGTTTTGCAGAAAATGTATGTTAAAATAATCGAAGCATAAGTATAACAGAGATATCAACGTGTATTGTTTGCATAGAAATAGATCTGCTCTTTATGCTAGGCATTACTCTGCTGGTCGATTCCGCAACCCGGTAGGAGAACGAACCGGTACACGGTACATTGAGGATGATTCAATTCGAATATGAGAGGGTAAAAAATGGGGCTGGGAAGGTTCCGAGCGATGGAGTGTGACAGAATAGGGTTTGATTTGGGTTGAAAATCAGAAAAGGGTGAGAAATTTTTGAATTCCAATAAAAATTAACGAATAGGACAGAAATTTGTCTCGTATCTGACAGAATTTTTGTAATAATTCTTATACAACTTTAAATGAATTCAAAAAGAAGTTTAAAAAAACTGTTCAGAATTTGAGTAAATTCCAGCAAGAAGCTGAATAAATTCCGACAGGAATTCAAATATATTTCATCAGGAATTTGAATCCATTCCGACAAGAAATTAAAAAGATTCCAAAATAATTTTGATATGAATTTCAATAAATTCTGAGAGGAAATTGAATGAATTCCGACCGGAATTTTAATGAATTCCGACAAGAATTTAAAAAAAACCCTGGCTGAATATAAAAAAAATTGGCTGGATTCCGACAGATATGTATACAAATTCTGACAGCAATTTCATTATATTCCGACAAAAATTTATATAAATTGTGAAAGAAATTTAAAAATATTCCAACAGATGTTGAGATATTCCGACAGAAATCTAAATAAATTCCGACTGGCATTATAATAAATTCCGATAGTAATTTAAATAAATTCCAGCAAGAATGTAAATAAATTCCGACAGGAATTCGAATAAATTCCGAAAGAAATATGAATGAAATTCTACAGGAATTATAATTAATTCCGACAGGAAATTGAATAAATCCGACAGGAATTTAAATCTTTTTCGACATAAATTTTGATACGTTCCGACAATAATTCGAATGAATTCCTATAGTAATTTAAATCCATTCCGACAGATATTTGAGAACATTTTGACAAAAATCGAATTCAATTTGAATAAATTCCTATCACAGGACTTGAAATGAATTTCAAGAGGACTTTGAATGAATTCCTACAGTAGTGAATTTTAGTAGAATTTTGAATAAATTCCGTCTGATATGTGATTTATTTTCTCAACTGAATTTCATTAAATTCTGGTAGAAATTTGAATATATTCTGACAGGAATTTGAATAAATTCTTAAATAAATTTGGAATTTGAATAAATTTCGACGGGAATTAAAACAAAACAGGAGTTCAAATGAGCTCCGACAAGAATTAATATAGACAGGAATTTAAAATAAATATTAACACAAACTTGAATAAATTCCAACATATATTCTAATAAATTTCAACAAACTCATTCAATTGCTTTTACAGCAATGTAAATAAATGCCGACGGAATTTATAATAAAAACCGACAGATATTTGAATAATATTCATACTACAGTTAGAATAATTTACAATAAAATTTAAAAAATTTTCAGCAGGATTAAATCCTGACAAGAATCCAAATAAATTTTGACAGGTAAGGTATAGAATAAATTCCGATAGCAATTTGAATTGATTCCGACAGGAACTTTTACAATATTCCGACAGTAGTGAAAAATCAAACAAGAATTTGTACAATTTTTGCCAGAAAGGGTATGAAAAGCATTCCGACAGGTCGATTAAACAAAAACGATAAGATTTTGTGCAAAAGTCCGACAGATATTTGAACAAAATAATAAATTGCGAGGGGAATTTTAACTAAATAAATTGAGAGGGATTCAACCAAAAAAAAAAAAAAATCCGACAATGATTTGAACAATATTCAGACTGGAATTTGAGTCAATTCACACAAGAGTTTGAATAAATTAATTCCGATAGGAATTTCGACAAAACCCGATATCAGTTGAAATAAATTTCGACGGAACTAATCCTCGCAAGAATTCAAGCAATTTTCGACAGGATAGGTATTTAATGAATTCCGACAGAAATTTGAACAAATTCCGACAGGAATGAATACAATATTCCGATAGATTGTGTCTATAAAAAAAAATCCAAAAAGAATTTGTGCAAAGGCCGACAGAAATTTGAACAAATAATAAATTGCGAGAGGTATTTGAACAAGAAGACTGCAAGAGGAATATTCAGACTGGAATTTGAATAAATTCCGACAAGAGTTTTAATGAATTAATTTTCATATGAATTTCAATAACAACCAAAAGGAGTTGAAATAAATTTCGACAAAATTAATCCTGACAAGAATTCAAGCAATTTTTCACAGGATAAGTATTGAATTAATTCCGACAGAAATTTGAATGAATTCCGACAAAAATGTATGAAATATTCCATAAAAAAAACAATAAAAATTCCGACAGCAATTTATACAATATCCCGTCAGTAGTCTTAAAAAAATCCGATAAAAATTTGGGCAACAGTCGGCAGACAAAATAAATTGCGAGAGAAATTTAAACAAATTAATTCCGACTAATTTAAACAATAATCAGATTGAAATTTGAATAAATTTCTCCAAAATTTTAATATATTAATTTTGATAGGAATTTCAATTAATATAAAAGGAGTTCAAATAAATTTCGATAAAACTTTACCTATTTTAATCTAAATGACTACTTTGAGTAATAGTAGATCAAAAGACACAAATTGAAATGATAAAATGTCGTAAAACAAAATGAGTGTAAGTACAAAAGGTCGAAAATTATTTGCTTTGTTTCTCCTTGTTTAAGAAAATAATTTCAATCTAACACGTTTTTGACTTTTCGTGTTCTTGCAGAAGTTGGGAAAGCTTCCTTTCAGAAGCTGGGAAAGCTTCCTTCCAGAAGCTGGGAAAGCTTCCTTCCAGAAGCTGGGAAAGCTTCCTTCCAGAAGCTGGGAAAGCTTCCTTCCAGAAGCTGGGAAAGCTTCCTTCCAGAAGCTGGGAAAGCTTCCTTCCAGAAGCTGGGAAAGCTTCCTTCCAGAAGCTGGGAAAGCTTCCTTCCAGAAGCTGGGAAAGCTTCCTTCCAGAAGCTGGGAAAACTTCCTTCCAGAAGCTTGGAAAGCTTCCTCCCAGAAGCTTGGAAAGCTTCCTTCCAGAAGCTTGGAAAGCTTCCTTCCAGAAGCTTGGAAACCTTCCTACCAGAAGCTTGTAAAGCATCCTTCCAGAAGCTTGGAAAGTTTCCTTCCAGAAGCATGGAAAGCTTACTTCAGAAGCTTGGAAACTTCCTTCAGAAGGTTGGAAAGCTTCCTTCCAGAAGCTTGGAAAGTTTCCTTTCAGAAACTTGGAAAGCTTCCTTTGCAGAAGGTTGGAATGACTACCACCAGAAGCTTAGAAAAGCTTCCAACAGAAGCTTGGAAAACTTCCAACATAAGCTTGGAAAAACTTTCAACAGAAGTTTGAATAAGCATCCATTAGAAATTTGAAAGTGCTTCCAAAGTAAGCTTGGAATTTTCTACCAACAGAAGTTTGCAAAAGCTTGGAAAAGCATCCACTACAAGCTAGGAAAAGCTTCCAACAGAAGCTTGGAAAAAAAATCAAACAGAAGTTTGTAGAAAATTCCAACAGAAACTTGGAAAAGTTTTCAAAAAAGCTTGGAAAATCTTCCAACAGAAGCTTTGATAAGCATACAGTCGAAGCTTGGAAAAGCTTCCAACATAAGCTTGGAATTAGATTCCTTCCAAAAGCTTGGAAATAGCTTCCTTTTATAAGAAAGCTTATGACAGAATTATCACTCCGACAGTAAACAATGACATGAATATTTTTTTTCGCAAATTCAGTGAAAACACATAATTTCGAAACAATCGGATCATATTTTGTTAATTATTTTCTAATCAGTTTCCAAGACTAGTGATTTTTGTGCACCGATGAATAATTTATTCTTGCATGAACTACCGAAAATATTTCTAACTCCGACAGAAGCTTGCTCAAACTTTAATAGATGATCTTGTGTATTTTATTAAAATTAATATGAGCAAACTTTTTTATGAATCCATCCTTCCTAACCACGTCAGGATTGTGATTGACTGACATGTGTCCTTGGTTTCATGAATTGACGGACTCAAACAAGAGTTGTTCCAAAATTTCTTCATCATTGGAGTTTGTCCATATTCTGAGCCTTAATCCGACAACAGGGTGTCCATTCAAAATCAGTTTTCAAATTCCCGGATTTTTTTCGGATTTTTCCCGGATGCCTAAAAACTTAAAACTGGATAACATCATGGTCCTTATAACTTTATATTTCCCAGACATATTTATAGAAAGTTATGATATTTGTTTAAACTTTCAAAATATTCGTTTTTAAACTACGGATTTCAAAGTAGTGTCTTCAAATTGATAATATTTTTGTTTCCACTTTGAAAAAACTTCATGCAATTAGATAATATCATCCATTAGTCAGTATGTAGTAATGGAAAATATTAAAAAGTTTCTGAAATATTATCTATAAGAAAATGTTAACTGCAGTTTCATAAATATTGTAACAAAGAGAGTAGATGATTATTTACACCTCTACCCCTTAGAAGGGTTTTGCAAATTCTAAAGCTTTTTGCTACTGGAGGTTAAATATTGAGTATAAAAAATCAATAAAAAAATTGGCAACTCTCCAGTTTTTTTTTTTTTTCATAAAAATTGATCAAATTTGGAGGACCAAAAAATATTTAGGAGTTTTTTTAATCAAATCCTCAAAACAGCTTCAATTTAGTAACACCTTTATACAAACAGATAAAGACAGTTAATTGAAAAATTTAATAGACCAAGTGAAACTTTTTACCAAACTTTAAAGAACTGAAAGTTTGCTGAATTTGCTACCTTTGGATTAGGTCTTTGATGTTTTATAAATATCAATTCACTTTTCTTTCCAAAAAAAATCACTTGTATATTAAAACCTATGAAGAAAATGTTTGGCAAAGTGAAAAAAAACCTTTCAAAACTTACAGTACTTTCATTGAAAGAGTGTAGGATGCCAAGCATAAATAAAAAATCATAGAAAATCAGGTAACATTTTGAAATATTTTGAAATCTACAAGAACTGTAGACTAATTAAGCTAGTAATCCAAACAAGGCTTTACAAAAAATAAATTTTTCGCCTTTCCCGGATGCCTTAATGTTAAAAACCGGATGACATCATGGTTCTGCAACTTCATATTGCTTGAACAATTTTAATAGAAAGTTTTGATACATACATGTTTGATTTGTGTTTGAAAGTATTCGTTTTGAAACTATGGAAAATTTAAAACGGTCAATAGCTAATTCCTGGAGAAATTCTTGATCTGGAACAACTTTGGTTGGTTCCAAAAACATATCTTTATTATAGAAACGATATCTCTGCTTGCTTGCAAAAAATCATAACATAATAAATAAACAAAAATCTGCCTAAGAATACCTAAAGCACTTTGCCAATATCCATTCATCAAAAAGTTGTCCTAGAATTCATTAAGGATCTCACAAGCAATACGATGAGAATGTCAGGAAGAATTCGCTATAAATCTGCAGTTATTAGTCAAGCTAGTAATCCAAAAAAAATTTCTTCAAGAATCCGTATAATTTCCTCCAGAAATCCGCTAAAAAGCAATTCTCAATGAATGTGTCCAGCATTTCGTTTGGATGGAAAACCACTTGGATCTTCCTATAAATTTCTGACAAATCTTCTATCTTAGCTTTTTACCAACCGCCAGGAATTTGCCCGAAATTTCAAGAAAAAGAAACACCAAAACTCTTTTATAGAATCTATTAAAAAAACTTATTTGCAATTAGTGAAGTTCAGCTTTTCAGTGATTTTCCTAAGTAAATGTTCAATTATCGCCTCGATTCCATTGAAGGTTCCTGAAAAAATGTCACCAAAAATGTGCCATGAATTTTAATTGAAATTCATAAAGAATCTAATCAAAAACCTTGCTAGGAATCCCTAAAAACTTAGGCTTTTCGAGGATTTTAACGATGTTTAGTCCTTTGAATGTGCTTAAAATCTTCAGCCAAAAATTCGCAAAACATTTTACAAGAATTCGGTTACAATTGTGAAAAAAACGCCAAAGATCTCTCCTTGAAACCTACATTTTTTTTTGGTTAAACATGTACTAGTCGTGCATCCCTTGAAAAAAAATTCTAGTGCTTTTCCCGGAGTGTTGTGCAATTTCCCGGGTATTTCCCGTATTTTTCCCGGCCATTTGTAATTCCCGGGTTTTTCTAGCTTTTCCCGGATTTCCCGGATGGATGGACACCCTGCCGACAAGAAATTATCTATTTTTTTAGAGGACAAAATATATTCTAAATTTAAAACAAATTCTTGTGGACAGTGTATGACTGAATTTCATCGAAGCATGGTTGATTTTTGAAAATCTTTGTTCGCATTTTTGTACGCAAACTCCGACAGGAATTTTGAGTTATTTGAATTATCTGAGAATCAAGATTGAAAATTGTCGGTACTTTTCTTTCGTTGCTGACGTCAAATTTGTGGAATTTTTAAAACATTTTGTAGTTAAACTTCGGATCGAGAAAAACTGCAATTAGTTCTAATTTCCTAATCCGTCAAGAAATGGTGTACGTCAAAGTTGTTTGGTATGGACTAATAGAAAGTGTTTAGCTTTTCGTACTCAAACTCCAACAAGCATAAACAAAAATAGTTCAAAATACCTACCAAGATTGGTGAAGATAGTTAATACCTATTAGCAATTTTATACAGGCAATGGCCTAAGTACTAATAATTCTGAGGAGGTTGTCCACCTATATTTTAACAGAAACTATTTAAACCAGTGTCAATATTTTCGCTGCTTATTCTGACTGACTATATTGTGTCGGAATTCGTCTTGGTTTTAATAGGAATTTGTCCTGATATTTCTTCAGAGCAAGGATCGGAGATGATTTGCATGGACAGTCTATTTTTCGACAGATTTTAGTAAACATTTTGACAGAGAGCAATCAATATTCCTTTAGGTCAATTTCGACAGAATTTTATTGGAATTCGTCTTAATTTGAACAGGAATTTACTAATAACACTGCGGAACACGTTTTTGTCTCCAGCACCAAAATACCGCTATTCACTTAATTAAGGGTTTCTGAATCCATTGCCGTTTTCAGAAATATCATAGCACGTTTTGTTTTTGAGTTATTGACTGTTGAAAATGCAAAAAATGTCTATTTCAGACAACTTGCATGCAAGTTTGCCAGCTTGTAAGGTAATATATTGGCTTAATTTGCCACAGAATTCAAACTTTATGTGTATAACAATACTTATTATCAAAGTTTGTAATACTTTCGATGCGGAAAAGTTATTTGTTGATGGTTTAGAGAATTGTTGTATTTTGCCATATAGAAGAAACGAAGAATTTTGTATGGAGACTGCAAGCATGTTGAAAAAATCGGTTTAATCGAAATTTAATCGCGCTATTTCAATCAAATTATGTCTGAAATTAAAGTTCAAGTTCTATTTTGCATGTTTGGCGGATTAGATCACAAAAAAATTTGATAAATCGTACTTTAAATTTCATGTAAACATGAATAATACCAGTGTTTTATACAACTTTGACGACCTGTAGCTAAAAATTGTGACGTGCTGGAACATTTCGGAGAATGGCACCAGATTCAGCAACCCCAAATCTAATAGAGACACATAATTTGATCCTTGAGACACGCAAAAATGGCATTTTTGTTACGCTGTGTAATTCTTCAGTCGAACTTGTAAAACAGTTGAGACAGCTTTTTGATAGACTGTTTACATTCCGACAGATTTTAATTAAATTTTGACAGAGAGTAATACAAATTTCTGCCGGTCAACTTTGACGCGATTTTTTTAATTTTTTTAATTTGAATAGGAATTAGTCAGTATTCCTTCAGTCAAATTTCCGTGTTTTCAAAACAGTTGAGACAGCAAGGTTCACTGAGGATTTTGATAGACTGTCTATACTCCGACAGATTTTTTATTGAAATTTTGACAGAGAACAACTTAAATTGTCTGTATGTTAACTCCGACAAAAATTTGTTCGAATATAGTCACAATTTAACGAAAACAAAAATTGGAAAAAGTCTCAACTGAATCCTAAGAGAGTTAAAAATTGTCCAAATAATTGTTGGAGTTGCACATTTCCACCTGCTCAGATCACCCATTCTTGCCTGACTGGAGCCGCTTTGTATCAGCATTAGCTATGCTGCCAATGTGTGCTCACTGCTAAGAATATCCCAGCTTCTTTCAGGTTCCTTTCCGTTTCTCCGTCTACCCCGTATGGGAAGTATGCACACGGACGTCGTATCGACTGAAACCGAATCGTCGGGGTAGTTTCGGTTTCCGAGCGAGCAAGGTATGCTGTTGGAGGCGCCCACATACGCCTAGGAGCAGAAAAGCAATATCACAATTCAAACATTTGTTTGATGGAAAAGTTGTTGGTACCTGCTGATGTTGCCTCCCCCAGACCCATATTCCTCGCGTCTCAACGATTCAGGGTTCTCAGCTTAGAGGAGGAGAAGGAGTTTCTAGAAGTCCTATGGTTCACCCTCGGTATGTACAGTGTTGAACAATACTTTAACTTTTATGATTTTCCATATAAAATTGTCAACTTTGGAGAGTAATTTCTGGACCAATTTCAATGAAATTTTCACAGTTCTTCAAACACTGTTTGAATTTAAAATAGATTTTCGTGTCATTTTTAGCTTCAAGAGTTCAAAAGTAATAACAATTTGACTAAGGTATAATTTTTGACGAAAAATTATAAACGATTTATATGGAAAATAAGAGTTTCCTACACAAAAATTGTCTAAATAAAATTGTCTATCTCGTCCTGAACTTTGTTGGAAATATTATGAAGTTTTGCCTTAATTTGTTTTCCAAGTCACGTCAATTATTAAAATTTGTCAAAAAAAAAATCGTAATAATAAATCTGTTACAGCTATTGAAAATTATGTTGTCCATCAAATTATGTTTTAAGAACAGAGAATTATTTTAAAGAATCAATTCTAGAAAAACTCAGATTTAAACCTCTAAAATTTACCATTTTGTATGAAGAATCTTAAAAGTTGCAAGTAAATTGTCCAATACTGCACTCATGACTGTTCAGCAGCACTCATATCATATTTGTAAAAGCGACAGGGTGGGCGCTCCGATAGACAAAAGCCTTTGGCTTTTTGCCTATTTTATTTCCGAACTGCACAGAAGGCAGCCTTCATCGTGGTTGAAAGCTCCGGCAGAGGGCAGAATCCTTCGGAGACAGGAAGACGTCGCTCGATATGGTTTCTTACGGAAATGCTCTACGACTCCAACTCGACTGTTGTAGTCTCCAATCGAGGAGTAACGGAAAAAGAGAGCTGAAAGGCATCCGGATCCGGTTCGATTTGACACTTCTGTGACCCACTTTGTGTGTGCGGGCTCTTCCAGATTGTTTGAAATGTGGCTGTTTGGTTAACACTAGGTTTGCAGTTAGCAGATGCAGAATGTCGACTAATTCTACGGTAAACGAAACTTAAGAATTATGTTCGCAAACCTGTCTAGATTTCATCTTAATTACGATGAAATAATTACTCAATTCCGACGGGTATTTTCTTGATTCCGAAAATATTAACAGCTTTTGGTCTCAATTCCGATAAATTTGTCTGAATTTCGACATTATTTTCCTCGCTAGGATTTTTTCTGAAGTCCGACAAAAATAAGTCTAAAAGCGGACAAAATTTTCGAAAGGTACGAAATTCGACAAAAAAAATATCCTAATTTTCACAAAAGATGAACTTAATTTCGACAGAAACATTTTTCTCTTCCGACAAGGTATTCCATTAAGTCCGGCAGTAATTTTCTTTGGTTCCGACAAGAAGATGTCACGAATTCAACTGGAAAAGACCTAAACTCCAACAAGACACAATTGCGGAAAAAGACCCCCTTTTGACACGATTTTTTCGTAACTCCGACAGGAGTTTGTCTCAATTCCGACAACAATTTAGTCTGATTTTTTCCGATAAAATTATTCTCAATTTTGGTCACTGACTGACTTTAGTTTAAAGTCCGACAAATGTTTGAAATATAACTGTTTGGTTAATATTGGATTGCGTTGCTCTTTTGTTGTGTCGGAGATTTGCAGTTAGCACTAGTCGACTAGTTTTATGGTAAGGGAATCTGGTAAATAAAACAGAAGTTTTTAACAGATATTAATAGCATTTCTGATTGAAATGTTTCTAAAATTATTATTAAATTTTTGTTTCCACAATCCTCTAGGAATTTCATCTAACGGAAAAAAGTTTCCTCAACCACATTTGGAGAGCTGATAGACATTTCCAGGAGGAGGTTTCCCACTTTAATGAAGAATTTTTTTTTTTAAATTGGTTTCCTCAACATACGGGGAGCCGTCCACGTAAGACAATTTAAGCGATTCTTCAACCGCCCTCTTCCCCCGTAGTACGATGATATCCCATTTTGCTGGGGAATTTTTAAAAAATATTTTTATATTGGTTTTATCAATATATTCGGTGAGTATATATGATCAATATATTCGGTGAGTGTATATGAAAAAATGAAAATTCTACTTGTACACCTGACGGACATTTCCTAGACTTACTGAAGGAAATTTCTCTGCTTCATTTTGGAAGTATTTCAACATTCTGAGCATAGTTTATCTAACTTTCTCTGAAAAGTTTCACAAACTTTGAATAAAAAACTTTACAAATATTTTGAACAAAAAGATTTCCAAGTTTACTAGCAGAGAAAGTTTTACAGCATATTGAGAGAAGTGCTCACTTTTTATGGTAAGTTTTTCAATGAGATGCTTTCACAACATTCCGAATAAACATTATCCAAATTTATTGACGATGAAATTTTCTATAACTACGTCTTGTAATTCTTCTCAATATCCAATGCAAAGCTCGAGGGTTTGCAGTTGGAAAATAAAATTGTCAATTTCGACAAAAAAATTACACAAAATCTCATAAGCATTCCCGAAACATTTTTTTCTAAATTACCGTCGAGTTTCAACAACAAAAGTAAAAATACTTCGAAATAACAATGTATGTTGATTCCGACTGAAATGAGTCTATAATCAGATAACATTTTCAAGACTTTTTTTCTGAATTTAGAAAACAATCTATCAAAATTTTTAGTTTGTTTCAACTCCAAAAAGCATTTTTAATTTTGGTTAGATGTTTTCCTTATATACGACAAAAAATTGGTTGATTTTAACATTATGTCAAAAATTCAACTGGAAAATGTCAGAATTTTGACAGGGATCTCCCAACAACCTTTTAGGTATTTTTGTATCATCTTCTTATGGGACGTTTTCAATATTTTACAAGGTACCGTGGGGCAAGTGGGAAATGGAAATCGTATAGTTGAGATTCTTCATATTCTTAATTTAAAATAAATGAGGTTGTATATTTTTTTAGCTTGACTCCCACCAAATATAAGCAGTATGCTGAAATTGATTTTTATGTAAAACTGAAGAAAAGTATACAGAAAAAGATTTTTAAAAATGTATTCTCACTTTTCACTTGTCCCACAAGTGGGGCAAGCAGTGTTGGTAGTTTCACACTCAAATCCCAATCAATACGCTCTCCCGTGAGAGCAAACTCATTAGAGATCTGCTTTGCAAATCTCACGCTTGAGATTTTGATGCAAAATCACTCAATCAACTCAAACCGTAAAAAATGATTCAATCGTAAAACCCGTTAAAAACTCGTGGAACCCGAATGTTGTTGTTTACGTTAGAAAGGATTACTATAATTTTACCAGACTAACAAGAAATTATTGCCGTGTGTGAGTCAACTGTGGATACGAGACAATGAGTCAAAAAGGTGAGCCAACTCATTCATGATTTTTTGACTGCTGAGGGATTCCACGGAGGCATGCAAGTCGATTCTGATCGACCATTTCAAAAATATCTGAAACTTTGCACAGTTTTCCAGTTCCATCTAAGTCGTCATTTTCCGATATCAAATCTTCAAGTTGAGTCACGACTAACTTTTCAAAAGGGTGTATGTGAAAATGGTTCAAAAATATTCAAAAAGCTGCACAGCAAAAACGGTTCGTTCGATTGTTAGACAACTAAAGAAACAAAGTTAGACAACTAAATAAAGATTCCAAAAAAAATACACACAGTAAAAAAAAAAATTTTCGCATTAAAAAACATAATTTTTGTCACAAAAACTCAAATATCTCAAAACCCTATCGGAAAACCAACGTAATTTTTTGAGGGAAAACGGTCCATTATATTAGCTATCTACCATAAAAATTTGGTGATGGTAAGCCAATAAACAAAAAAGTTATGACATTTAAAATATTTCACAAATTTGACAGTTAGTGAAAATTTTTTTCATTGTTAATTTTTTTAGGACCGCAGTTTGTTGCTGAATTTTTTGTTAAGGGTACCACATGAGGTTAACAAATTGTTTTCATGATATTTTATATAATTATTCATAACTATTATAGCATCTATTAGAAAGTTAGACGCGATCCAGTGTTGTGATCTAAAGTCTTGATAGTGTCATATTTTTTATTGTACGTAACTGAAGAAAAATTCTCTCAATAGTGTTGAAACCTTTTGATAAAAGAAACCTATAAGAAATCTAATATTGAAGACAAAAGCTACAAAAAAAGTTTTCTATACAGGTATACGACTAGTTTACCTGCAAAAAGTTTACCTCGAAGATAACAAGGCGGGTCTATACCCAGGTGATCTAGTATACGTAAAGCAGGTCGGTTTTCTCGGCGCTGGTTTTCTCCACAAAGTTAAAATCTGATTACACCTGGATATAGACCCGCCTTGGTAGAGAATAGACTTTGTTAATCATATTTGGGAGAAAGCGAGTAACTTCAACAACATCAAAAACATGATAGGTACATACCATGAACATACTCACGAAAAAGCTAAAAATATACTACCACTATGGTTATAAAAGATTTAATTGTAAAATTTTTCTTCAGTCAAGCAAACGACACCAAACTAGTCAGTAAAAACTTAAAAGTGATTTTGTTTATTAAAATCTAACGAGCAACATGAGTAGTCGCTTTCTCAACTGTTGCAGGCCGTTTGCAGAAAAAAAGTGTTCGAAAGAGCTACGAAATCTCACCGAAAGCACCATAGATAAACTGAAAGCGGCTGGTTATGCTCCAATGTCTACATTGAATACAAATTTACGCATTTGTACGTCCTGTCGTTTAAACGTTGACAAACGGGCAATCTGTACATCATCGGTGGATCAGGTTGCAGGAAGTTCGAAAACAACAACAACTGAGGAGTTACCAGAAGTACCAAGTGCAGATAGTCTTGCCACGGTACCATCAGCGACATCTGTTTCAACAAGCATTTGTAGGTTATATAAGAATACAATTTTTCAAACAATTTTCAAAAACACAAAAAAGTTTCAAGTCATAAAAAACTTTTCTGTGTGTTATGAGTCAAGCTTTAGGCCAAAAATAAAATCATTTTGATCTCCGAGCTACGAAAAAATACACAAAATTCCAAAGTGTACCCCGTCTAAAGGCGGGGTTGGGTATTAGAGGCTTATTCTCAATTTTGGTTACTGACTGGCTTTAGTTTAAGGTCCGACAAATGTTTGAAATATAACTGTTTGGTTAATATTGGATTGCGTTGCTCTTTTGTGGTGTCGGAGATTTGCAGTTAGCATTAGTCGACTAGTTTTATGGTAAGGGAACCTGGTAAATAAGACAGAAGTTATTAACAGATATTAATAGCAGTTCCGATTGAAATGTTTCCAAAATTATTATAAAATTTTTGTTTCCACAATCCTCTAGGAATTTCATCTAACAGAAAAATGTTTCCTCAACCACATTTGGAGAGCTGATAGACATTTCCAGCAGGAGGGTTCCCACTTTAATGAAGATTTTTTTTAAATTGGTTTCCTTAACATACGGGGAGCCGTCCACGTAAGACAATTTTAGCGATCCTTCAACCCCCCTCCTCCCCCGTAGTACGATGATATCCCATTTTGCTGGGGAATTTTTAACAAATATTTTTATATTGGATTAATCAATTTATTCGGTGAGTTTTCATATATGAAAAAATGAAAATTCTACTTGTACACCTGACGGACATTTCCTGGACTTACTGAAGGAAATTTCTCTGCTTCATTTTGGAAGTATTTCAACATTCTGAGCATAGTTTATCTAACTTTCACTGAAAAGTTTCACAAACTTTGAATAAAAAACTTTACAAATATTTTGAACAAATAGATTTCCAAGTTTACTAGCAGAGAAAGTTTTACAGCATCTTGAGAGAAGTGCTCACTTTTTATGGTAAGTTTTTCACAACATTCCGAATAAACATTATCCAAATTTATTGGCGATGAAATTTTCTATGACTACGTCTTGTAATTCTTCTCAATATCCAATGCAAAGCTTCTTCATCCTGCGAGTTTTCCAAGGTTTCTGAAAGCTTTTCAATACTTTGAGAAACTGGTATTGACTCTTGCAACATTATTGAGAGTTCTGCCGAAAGTAGGAAGAATTTATGAAAATTGTTCAATTTTTTGTAAAGGTCGTCTTCCAGTGGGCGATATTATTTGGTGTTTTGCAGAAGATTCATTAAAATTTAGTATTTCTAACAACTACCCAAAAAAACTTAAAAAAATCTACATCTTCCTATGGTGATGTTTTTCGTATCAGCTCCTCGTGGGTAATTTTCCCAAAATTTGTAAAGAAGGTTTTCTCAATGATTTGGAAATCTGCATCAGCTGTAACAGGAATTCGATTCTAGTCCGACAAATGCTTGAAATATGGCTGTTTGATTAACACTGTTTTGAGTAAGCTTTTTTTGCGTTGATGGTTTGCAGTTGGCAAATAAAATTGTCAATTTCGACAAAAAAATTACACAAAATCTCATAAGCATTCCCGAAACATTTTTTTTCTAAATTACCGTCGAGTTTCAACAACAAAAGTAAAAGTACTTCGAAATAACAATGTATGTTGATTCCGACTGAAATGAGTCTATAATCAGATAACATTTTCAAGACTTTTTTTCTGAATTTAGAAAAGAATTTATCAAAATTTTTAGTTTGTTTCAACTCCAAAAAGCATTTTTAATTTTGGTTAGATGTTTTCCTTATATACGACAAAAAATTGGTTGATTTGAACATTATGTCAAAAATTCAACTGGAAAATGTCAGAATTTTGACAGGGATCTCCCAACTACCTTTTAGGTATTTTTGTATCATCTTCTTATGGGACGTTTTCAATGTTTTATAAGGTACCGTGGGGCAAGTGGGTAATGGAAATCGTATAGTTGAGATTCTTCATATTCTTAATTTAAAATAAATGAGGTTGTATATTTTTTTTAGCTGGACTCCCACCAAATATAAGCAGTATGCTGAAATTGATTTTTATGTAAAACTGAAGAAAAATATACAGAAAAAGTTTTTGAAAAATGTATCCTCACTTTTCACTTGTCCCACAAGTGGGGCAAGCAGTGTTGGTAGTTTCACACTCAAATCCCAATCAATACGCTCTCCCGTGAGAGCAAACTCATTAGAGATCTGCTTTGCAAATCTCACGCTTGAGATTTTGATGCAAAATCACTCAATCAACTCAAACCGTAAAAAATGATTCAATCGCAAAACTCGTGGAACCCGAATGTTGTTGTTTACGTTAGAAAGGATTACTATAATTTTACCAGACTAACAAGAAATTATTGCCGTGTGTGAGTCAACTGTGGATACGAGACAATGAGTCAAAAAGGTGAGCCAACTCATTCATGATTTTTTGACTGCTGAGTTGCGTGACTGACAACTCACGCATGAAAAATCTCAAGCGTGAGTTATGAGAAATTGAGTTTTTCACAACACTGGGGGCAAGTGAAAAGTTTGTCGTTTTGAACAATAAATTGAAAAACTAACAGTCATTTTCACGATTTCTATTAACTTCAACATTAGTTAAGAAGTCCTAATGATAAGTAACATAAGTAACATAAGTAACATGTAAACAAAGAACATTTTATTCTTGTCAATTCAATTTTTTTCTGTTCAGTTATGTTTGTTGAAATGAGTCGACAACATTATAACTACAACATTTTTAATGTTATACAACTATATATAGGGTCGATGTACCAATAGCCGCATAGCTAAGAACAAAAATTCGTATAAAATCGGAAAATAACGCTAATGTCATTATTTTTACATCAACTGAAAGCTTTTTTTCTTGGTTTTGTGGGAAAAATGTAAAAACTACGAAAACTCAAATGTTTGTATTTATTATCGCGTGTGCCACTATAGGACTACGTGTGCCTATAGTAGCACTATTTCTAATTTCTGTTCCTATAGTAGCACTAGCATCACGGCGTTGGCAAAATACTTATCAAAACCGTATTTTTACAAAACTTTTACATTTTTCCTACAAAGTGTGGATCAAAAGCTTTCGTTTGATGTAAAAAAGGTCGTAATTCATCAATTATTTCGAATGATAAAAAATAGTTTCTCTCAGTAGTGCTACTATAGGAACAATAGGTTTACTATAGGCGCAAGGGAGCTCAAATTTTAAGCAAAACTAATTATTTCGATCACTTTTTGAACAAAATCAAGCTGTGTATCAATGGTACTTAGATAAATAGCTCCTAACCTCCATGTTCAAAAATGTTTTGAAAAGATTTATAGCAGAACGGCCGTAATAAGCCACTAGTGCGACTATAGGGGACTGTCCACTAAGGGAACACCGACCCTAACTATGTTTATAACTACAACATTTTTAATGTTAGTTCATGGGACAGGAAATTGCATTTCTGCTCTGTAGAAGTTCCACCGCTCGTTATTTGTTTTTTAGAGTCGGATATGATGTCAGATAATTGTTCGGGAGAAATAATTTCTTTAAACGGAATCCTTCAATAAAGTAATTGGAGCTAGCTTGACATAGACTTTCCACGAGATTTCCGTGTGTTATCTTATATTGCAACTTTTTAATCAACGTCTTCATTTCAATCGGCTGTCCGAAGTAGACACATCAATATTGTAATGTTTGGAAACCTCTTTTAGAAAAGTTCCATGATTTCTGATAGCTTTTAACGCTTTGAGTATAGTGTTTCTTGAATTATCAACACGTTCTGGTTTTCTATAAAAATTGCGAACCATGTTTACTAACAGCTTACCTAAAAAGAAAACACAAATTCAATTTCTAATGAGAAACTTTTCACTTGCCCCACATGATTAGAAAATTGACAGTATTTCAATTGAGTTATTTTTAGGTTAAACAGTTTCAAAACTTTTTTTTTATTTTAGTTTGAAACTGTCAGAAAGGATGTGGTACAAACTATTTTCCGCAACTTTTTTCCACTGAAAATATTAAAACAAGATTTCACGCCGTCAACTTGTTACGGACTAATAGTTTACAGTTTAACAATATTTCGCTCTATTATGCAATAATGCATGAAAAATCTCAGGAATATCTTTCTTATGGTAATGTTCTGAATGACCTCAAAGGTTTACGCATGAGTTTGAAACGTTAATTCATATATTCAGTAAAATATATAAAATATTTTCACTTACCCCATTTACTCACTTGCCCCGCGGTACCTTAGCGAAATTTTCCCAACTTACTGAGAAACAGTTGTACTTACAAAAATATCAAATTTTCTTCTAAAGATAAACTAAATTCTTAAGACAAACTTCCCAACTTACAAAGGAAAGGATTTTCAACTTTGTTGCAAGTTTTTCTAACTTCTCAGTGATTTTTTTTTATAACGTCTAACAAATCTCTAACTCAACATTTTAACTTCTTTTGCAATGTGTAGCCAACTTCTTCTTGAAAGCTATCCCATTCTGTCTATTGGGGGCTATGTCGTCTTACATCTCACGAGAAAAACTATCAATTTCAAAAAAATCTTTGATTTTAATCAAAAACATTAAAAATTTTAGGGTAATCTTTTCAGCTTCTAGTATTATTGGAAACTGTTCTAATCGTTGAGCCATGTTTCCTAAGTTGGAATGGACATTTTTCCCAACATTCTTCGGGATTTTCCAACTTTCAGGGAGAACTTCCCAACTACTTAAAATCTCTGTGAAAAGCTTTTTCATTCTCCTATGGTGATATTCATTGATTTTCCAACTTGATGTGCATTTTTTAGAGCGAGTTTTCCTGAACGACACAACTTAATGAGAGAAAAAAAAACTTTCAACTTCATGTAGAAAGTTTCATTGCCTAATAATATTATCATACATCTCACGACCAAAACTATGACAACGTCAAAAAATTCCAACTTATTGTGCCAAGTTTTCCCTAAATTTGAGCATAAGGTTTTTTGGGATAAGTTTTCTTGAGAGACCCAACTTATCAAAAGAAGTTCTCTCAAATTCATGGATGAAAAAACTTTTAGCTTCATTTAGGAAGTTAAATCGCCTAATTGCTCATCTTTTCCAACTTTTCGAGAAAAGTGTTCCCAACTTCGTAAGGATAGATTTCTCAAATCCATGTGAGTAGTTTTGTAAACGTATTGCATTAGACTGATGCGAATTTTGAAGTTTTTGCTCCCCTATACTTAAATGATGTCGATTATAATGAAAATG
Source organism: Aedes aegypti (assembly GCF_002204515.2). Taxonomy (NCBI): domain Eukaryota; kingdom Metazoa; phylum Arthropoda; class Insecta; order Diptera; family Culicidae; genus Aedes; species Aedes aegypti. The sequence continues at coordinate 219,450,501 of NC_035107.1, read as the reverse complement.
ATCCTCCCAAAATTTGAAGTAATTCGGAAGAAATTTGGTTGTGCACACGCTATTTGAAAATTGTATGGAAAATACTAAGGAAAAGGCAAATCTTTTGTGTTCAATGCTCTAACTGCTCGTCATAATAATATATGGAAAAGTGAACACACTCATCTCATGTGGAAACTTCCTAGCTACAACTTTGCCGAAGACCACATTTCGATGGGACGTAAGGATAATTTGCTATTTTTGATAACAAAGTGTAAATAATGCTGAGATGATCATTCAATTACTTTCAGAGCAACACTGCTTTTTTGCTGTAGAACATAGTAGCCTGGATTACTTTGATCTATTCTTTCCGCCAGGAGCACCACTGTTGCCTGCCGAACAGTTGATGAAGCATGCAACATGCAAACCAACTTTATGATGATGAATAACAATTTATCCTGAGGTCCAATCAAAAAGTGGTCTTCGGCAAAGATGTAGCTGGGAGGATTTCACATTAGAACAATTTGTTCACTTTTCTATAAAATACCATGACGAAAAGATAAAGGGCTGAATACAAAAGATTGGCATTTTCCATATAAACTTCAAATGGCGTGTGCACAGTCAAATTTCTTCCGAATCACTTCAAACTTTGGGAGGATGCTGTTTATCATAATCAAAATCGTTTAAGCATAGGGGAGCAAACATTTCAAAATTTGCATCACTCTAGTATTGCATATTGGTTTTCTGAAATCGCTGTGGTAAATTTTCTCAACTTCCTAAAGGAAGCTTTCCCAACCTCTTGAGGAATGTCTTCTAATATTTGTGAAAGTTAAGTTTTCTCAACTTACGCGCAGCTATTCAGCAAGACCAAGCTGAGGGTCGTGGGTTCGAATCCCACCGGTCGAGTATCTTTTCGGGTTGGAAATTTTCTCGACTTCCCAGGGCATAGAGTATCTTCGTACCTGCCACACGATATACGCATGCAAAAATGGTCATTGGCATAGTAAGCTCTCAGTTAATAACTGTGGAAGTGCTCATAAGAACACTAAGCTGAGAAGCAGGCTCTGTCCTAGTGGGGACGTAACGCCAGAAAAGAAGAAGTTTTCTCAACATGTGGAGGAAAATTTTTCCATCTAACGGAAGTTTTACGATCAACCCAACTTATCAAAGTTCTTCCAAGTTCCTTGAAGAAAAGAATGAAAAAAAGACAGAGGTTGATAGAAATCCTGAAAAACTTTCCTGATGAATGACTTCCCTGCACTGCAACAATCTTCACAAAATTTTTGGAGTAGTTTTGAAAACTGCCGGAAGATGGTTAACTCACCTTTAGATAGTTTACTAATGGAAATTATTGCATTTTGATGGAAATTATCGCATTTTTAAGCTTTCTAAGGAAAGTTCTCCACCTTAGAAATGAACGTGTAGCCAACTAAGCCACGTTAACCTCCGAAAATGTATAACTGTTCAAAATATTTTACATACGTCCTTCTTTCTTCGATTTGATCGACTTTATTCCGCATAAACGATGTTATGTGTTTCTTTTGGGGATACATACCTGTAAATAAAGAAAAAAAAAATACGTATTACGTCAGGACTATATTATAAGCTAATGATTTAAATTCTGAGTACTTTTTTGACGAATTTCAACCATTTCCAATACCATTTTCAATACAATTTCTCAACGTGAAACAATTGCTATGTACAATGAGTCGAAAGTTTCAAGAATCGTATTATGTAACAGATAGGGGCCCAGATAGCCGTAGCGGTAAACGCGCAGCTATTCAGCATGACCATGCTGAGGGTCGTGGGTTCGAATCCCGCTGGTCGAGGATCTTTTCGTAAAGGAAATTTTCTCGATTCCCAGGGCATAAAGTATCTTCGTACCTGCCATACACATGTAAAAATAGTCAATCGGCAAAGAAAGCTCTCAGTTAATAACTGTGGAAGTGCTCATAAGAACACTAATCTGAGTAGCAGGCTTTGTCCCAGTTGGGACGTAACGCCAGAAAGAAGAAGATGACGTTATACGATCAGGCATGGCAGAATTCGTTATTAATTGATTTCGAAGCATGATCAAAGCAAGCAAAGAAAAACGACGCATTTGTATCTTTTTTTTTTTTTTTTTTTTTTTTTTTTGTCGGTAGCGATAGGGGTAGTACTGGCACTCTTAATCTGCCCTAAGCTCCTTCCCAGCATTTGCTTTTATAAGCCTCTATTGCGTTCATCACACAGACGTTCCTAAGCAATGTTGCTCAATTGGTCACTGTGTACCCTAGCAGCAATCAGCCCTTACCGTAGTTTTGCAGTCTAGTACTTTAGACTACTATGAAACTATGATAACGCCTGAAATGCTACTAGAGTGGTTAAAGTGAAGAACGAAATAGTTTTATTAAAAGGTCCTCATTCCCCATTTCATTTCATCACTCACTATCGTCACTATCACGTTTATCACCGATTATCACTCATTAACTTTCGTAATACACTTCAGATATACTTCCCATTATATCATTTTTCACATCACATCATTTTCATATAAATTCATTGTTATTAGCATTTACCATCTGTTAGCATTACTAAATAATTAAAAGATATTCAATTTAAATGTTTCATTATTTTTGTTGCTGTAGAGTCATTACTATTCAAACTACCATTTAGCACTATCAACAAAGTTACAGTAAAACAAAATCACTTCGATCCATTTTTCTGCACTCGCTGTCATTATTAACACTTTTATCATGCATGTTTGAAGAACTAGGCAATAATGTTTATATACAGAGAAATGATTGCAAAATGTTTTATGGCCTTTATTAAATTAGTAGAGTTCATAATTATACATCATCATTATTATATTTCTAACAAAACTATCAGAATCACTTCCAATTTCATTTTCAAATTTTCATCACCCTAGATTTTATTATAAACACACTATTAGCACCAACACAATCACTAAATTTAATAACAATAAGTGTTACGCGCAGTTCCACAAAACACCCATTCTTATGTTGCATTATAAAACGATTGATCACACGTTAGCTTCGAAACTTAACAACCATTACTGATTAGTACAAAGGATGCTACAGCTCGTGGAAAACGAACTGAATCATCAACAACCAGCACTGGTTTATAAGTAACTAATGAGCCCTGGCGGTCCCTCCGTTCGAAGAGGACCTGATAATATGCCGAAACATACTAACAGATCCTCCGTCTGAATGCAGCCGTTTCATGATAAATCATGAACCGTTAGAGGTGTGCCAAAGTATTGGGAAGGTGATATGTTTCACAGACGGGTATTATTATGGTGCACCTTCTACTTTGGCACCGTCAAACCCTGTGATCGTGGCCAGGGAAGAAAAACGACGCATTTGTATCGCTCCATAATCGGCAATGTTTCGCCAATTGTAACAAGCTTGATGAATAGCAGTAGCGAAGGAGAACCCAAAAGAGAGAGCGATGATAAAACCCATTTTTCTCGCTCATTTACCATTGGGGGTAAGTGTTTTCATTGACATGATAAAGAATCCCCGAATGTTCTATAGTAATTGAGCCGCAAGGGTTAGAACTTGTTTAGATGGGTTTCATCATGCACTGTTATAGCCCCGATTAAATTAAAACTGTAGCAGTAGACGATAGACAGACTCTCATGATGATTATGTGTTACGGGTACAGAGAGCGATAAGTAAGCGAAACTCTCAATTCTCAGAATTTAAACTCTGAGTACAACAAAACTGTCGCCATCTTTTTTTTCGCCGGCTTACATACTAATTATTCCAACAGGCCGTATATCAGGCTAAAGTGCAGATATACTACTGTTACAATTTTAGTAAATCGTTGAAAAGTCCTATATCAGCTACATATGACGATTTTGGCTTGGTATATGGCTTATGGTTACCTGAGATATAAATCAACTATAATTTAACCGAACAGAGCTTCCAACTATAAATTTCCAACAGAAAAACTGTTACATAAACGAAAAATGTGTACCCCCACAACGATAACCGAGAATTTTCCTATTTCCATTCCAAAATTCCACAAACCGCGAATCGTGTTCCGGTTCATATTCCGGACCGGAGTATGTCACCGGAATTATGAAACATGCTGCTCGTCGTGCCGCCGCCGGGCTTCCACAGGACGAGATCCGGATCCGGATTCGTTTTGTCTGCCAGTTCACATCTGTTCTCATTCTTCCTCGCTGGAAGCCCTCCGAAGGCGACCATCGGAAGCACAGCGGGAAAACTACGCCGGTAATTATGGTCAATTTCCAGTGCATTGTTTCGTGATGCACTTTTGAACACCTTGCGGAGCCAAGTCAGGCCTTACCCATAAGCTCGTTTCTTCTCGTAAGCGACTGACCCTAATCGAACGAAAACGAGCCGTGTGGTCAACAATGCTCGCAAGTAGTGGAGAATGCATTGCGTCCATTTCGCCAGTCAGCCAACCAACCATCATGGTCGGTGAATTTCTGCGAACAAGCGAATGGCAAAAATCTGCCTGGGTACAGTTCCATCCGATTCCGAACAAATCTCCGCCAGACAAAGAAGCAAACCTCAGCCAGGGGCGTAGCCAGATACCTCCCCCTCCCCCATGGCCAACGGAAAATAAATCATAACTGACTGACCTGCAACGTCAACTAAAAATCGTCGTTTTGTAAAAGCTGGGTTTACACAGTTAAAAATAATGAAGATTACACATCATGTAAACTTCATTTATGCCATGTAAACATGACATCATGTAAATTTAATTCTGAAATCATGTAAAAATGTGTTATATGTAATGTAATCACTCAGGATCCTGCTGGATTACATGACATATAATTGAAGTTTACATGACATATCATGTAAATATCCATGATATTCCACGCTCCAATTATGTGCATTATATGTCTCAGAAATTTACACGTTTCGTTCGAACTGTGTATAATTACTTTGGGACCGATCGTCCTCCCTTATAGAAATCCTGGCTATGCCCGGGTCATGGGCATCATCTCCGACTTTTCCCAGCTTCAAACTAGGTACTGCAAATGTGGATGCAGAGCAGGATTTCAGCACAACAAGGACTGGACAACGTTGCACAACAGAGCGTAGACGTGTACCACCGGAAGCGTAACATTGCTCACGCGAGTAAAAAGGGAATTTCCCTCACTTCTTCCCCGGGTCTTACGGTTTCCGAACTCAGGCTAGAAATTCGTACCAAGGGGGGGACGGGTTAGGCTCGTAAAAAGAGCTTACTTTGTATTACTAGCATTATCGTTATTACCGAAGGAGCGAAAGCTTGGCCGTCGTCGTCGTAGCCACATGACTTGGTTCTACGATTCGGCGGCTATTATCGAGGCCCCTCGGTCTACTTGCCGGTCGGTAGTGCTTTTCTGCGGTAGTGCGCTCCGTTTCCGGTGCGATATGTTCAATCTGTGTATTGGTTTCAGGAGATTATTGGGCTGACTGCCTTTCTAAAAGCCAGCAGCAGGAATGGGAATGGGATGGGATTTGTCGATTTTTATGACTTGGCAGCTCGATGAGCATCTTTCCCGACGGCAATCAAGTCGAAAGCCTGGTACGAAAATCATCGTTTTTCTCCCGACGGTGCATTGGAAGTGATGCAGAGGCCAGGTTAAAAATCGATACACTGATGTACGTCGTCGTGTTGAGAGATCATCGTTTTCGATGATTTACATATTCAATTTTGAGCATTTTTTTGAAAGAAAAGGTATTGCAAATGCCTCGAATGAAATCCACATTTGCAAAAAATATGTTATTCTTTATACAAATCATTCCAAACAATATTTTAAAACGTTTGTTAACCATATACGGGACTTTTCAAACTTCCTTTAAAAAAAATCCATTTAACGTTTATGGAAAAAGCTGCTCAGAACATCAAGTCGATTCTGCAAAAATATTTTTTAAGCTTCTAAGGAAAAAGCTTCCAAAATGCCGAGGAAGAAGCATTCAAGTTGAAGAGAACCTTCCGAGCTTCTGTGAAGAAAGCTTTCAAGCAGAAAGAAAGAAGCTTCCGAGCTGCTGTAGAAGAAGATTACAAGCTGCTGTGAAGTTTGGAAGCTTCTCTCCAAAAAGCTTGAAAGCTTTTCCCCAGAAGCTTGGCAGCTGCTCTACGGAAGCATGGAAACTTCTCTCCAGATGCTTTGGAGCTTCTCTCCAGAAGCTTGAGAGCTTTTCTCCGGAAGCCTTTTCAAGCTTCTGGAAGAAGCCTTCCCACGCTAATGGAAGAAGCCTTTCCAAGCTTCTGGGAGGTGCTTTTCCAAGCTTCTGAGAGTAGCCTGTCCACTGAGAGAAGCCTTTCCACGTTTTTGGGAGAAGCCTTTCAACGCTTCTGGGTGAAGCCTTTCCAAGCTTCTGGGAGAAGCCTTACCAATCTTCTAGGAGAAGCCTTTTCGAGCTTCTAGAAGAAGCCTTTCCAAACTTCTAGGAGAAGCCTTTCCAAGCATTTAGGAGAAGCTTTTAAAAGCTTCTAGGAGAAGCCTTTACAAGCTACTGGGAGAAGCCTTTCCAAGCTTCTGGGAGAAGCCTTTCCAAGCTTCTAGGAGAAGTCTTTCCAATATTCTGGGAAAAGCCTTTCCAAACTTCTGGGTGAACTCTTTCCAAGCATTTAGGAGAATCGTTTCAAAGCTTCTAGGAGAAGCGTTTCCAAGCTTCTAGGAGAAGCCTTTCCAAGCTTCTAGGAAAAGTCTTTCCAATATTCTGGAAAAGCTTCTAGGAGAAGCCTTTCCAAACTTCTGTGAGAAGCCTTTCCAAGCTACTGGGTGAAGCCTTTCCAAGCTTCTAGGGGAAGCCTTTCCAATATTCTGAGAAAAGCCTTTCCATGCTACTAGGAGAAGCTTTTCCAAGCTTCTAGGAGAAGTTTTTCCAAGCTTCTAGGAGAAGCCTTTCCAATATTCTAGGAAAAGCCTTTCCAAGCATTTAGCAAAAGCTTTTCCAAGCTTCTAGGAGAAGCCTTTCCAAGCTTCTAGAAGAAGCCTTTCCAAGCTTCTGGGAGAAGTCATTTCAAGCTTCTAGGTAAATCCTTTCTAAGCTTCTGGGTGAATCCTTTCCAAGCTTCTAGGAAAAGCTTTTCCAAGCTTCTAGGAGAAGCCTTTTCGAGCAACTGGGAGAAGTTCCTAGGAGACTGGGACACGTTTCTGGGAGAAGCCTTTTCAAGCTTCTAGGTAAAGCCTTTCCAAGCCTCTAGGTGAACTCTTTCAAAGTATTTAGGAGAAGCCTTTCCAATATTCTAAGAAAAGCCTTTCCAAGCATTTAGCAAAAGCTTTTTCATGCTTCTAGAAGTCTTTCCAAGCTTCTAGGAGAAGCCTTTCCGAGCTTTTGGGAGAAGCTTTACCAATCTTCTTGGAGAAGCCAATTCAAGCTTCTAGTAGAAACCTTTTCAAACTTCTAGGAAAAGCCTTTCCAAGATTCTAGAAGCATTTTTAAGCTACATGGACAAGCCATCTCAAGCTTCTGGGTGAAGCCTTTCCAAGCCTGTAGGAGAAGCATTTACTAGCTTCTAGGAGAAGTCTTTCCAAGCTTCTAAGAGCAGCTTTTCCAATATTCTGGGAAGAGCCTTGCCCAAGCTTCTGGGAGAAACCTTTCTACGCTTCTGGGAGGAGCCTTTTTAAGCTTCTAGGTAAAGCCTTTCCAAGCTTCTGGGAGAAGCCTTTTCAAGCTTCTAGGTAAAGCCTTTCCAAGCTTCTGGCTGAAGCCTTTCCAAGCTTCTAGGAAAAGCTTTCCAAGCTTCTAGGAAAAGCCTTTCCGAGCTTCTAGAAGAAGCCTTTCCAAGCTTTTGGGAGAAGCCTTTTCAAGCTTCTAGGTAAAGCCTTTCCAAGCCTCTAGGTGAACTCTTTCCAAGCATTTAGTAGAAGCATTTCCAAGCTTCTAGGAGAAGCCTTTCTAAGCTACTGGGAGAAGTTTCTGGGAGACTGGGACAAGTTTCTGGAAGAAGCCTTTCCACGCTTCTGGGAGGAGCCTTTTCAAGCTTCTAGGTAAAGTATTTACAAGCTTCAGGGTGAAGCCTTTCCAAGCTTCTGGGAAAAGCTTTTCCAAGTTTCTAGGAGAAGCCTTTTCGAGCAACTAGGAGAAGTTTCTGGGAGACTGGGACAAGTTTCTGGGAGAAGCCTATTCACGCTTCTAGAAGAATCCTTTCCAAGCTTCTGGGAAAAGCTTTTAAGCTTCTAGGTAAAGCCTTTCCAAGCCTCTAGGTGAACTCTATCCAAGCATTTAGGAGAAGCGTTTAAAATATTCTGGTAAAAGCCTTTCCAAGATTCTAGAAGCCTTTTTAAGCTACATGAACAAGCCATTCCAAGCTTCTGGGTAAAGACTTTCCAAGCTTCTAGGAGAAGCTTTTCCTAGCTTGTAGGAGAAGTCTTTCCAAGCTTCTAAGAACAGCCTTTCCAATGTTCTGGGAAAACCCAAGCCCAAGCTTCTGGGAGAAGCCTTTCCACGCTTCTGGGTGAAGCCTTTTTAAGCTTCCAGGTAAAGCCTTTCCGAGCTTCTGGTTGAAGCCTTTCCAAGCTTTTAGGAGAAGTCTTTCCAATATTCAGGGAAAAGCCTTTCCAAGCTTCTAGAAAAAGCCTTTCCAAGCTTCTGGGAGAAGCTTTTTCAAACTTCTAGGTAATGCCTTTCCAAGCCTCAAGGTGAACTCTTTCCAAGCATTTAGGAGAAGCATTTCCAAGCTTCTAGGAGAAGCCTTTCCAAGCTACTGGGAGAAGTTTCTGGGAGACTGGGAGAAGTTTCTGGGAGAAGCCTTTCCACGGTTCTGGGAAGAGCCTTTCCAAGCTTCTAGGTAAAGCCTTTCCAAGCTTCTGGGTGAAGCCTTTCCAAGCTTCTAGGAAAAGCTTTTCCAAGCTTCTAGGAGAAGCCTTTCCGAGCTTTAGGAGAAGCCTTTCCGAGCTTCTGGCTGAAGCCTTTCCAAGCTTTTAGGAGAAGTCTTTCCAATATTCTGGGAAAAGCCTTTCCAAGCTTCAAGAAAAAGCCTTTCCAAGCTTCTGGGAGAAGCTTTTTCAAACTTCTAGGTAAAGCCTTTCCAAGCTTCTGGGTGAAGCCTTTCTAAGCTTCTAGGAGAAGTCTTTCCAATATTCTGGGTGAAGCCTTTCCGAGCTTCTGGCTGAAGCCTTTCCAAGCTTTTAGGAGAAGTCTTTCCAATATTCTGGGAAAAGCCTTTCCAAGCTTCAAGAAAAAGCCTTTCCAAGCTTCTGGGAGAAGCTTTTTCAAACTTCTAGGTAAAGCCTTTCCAAGCTTCTGGGTGAAGCCTTTCCAAGCTTCTAGGAAAAGCCTTTCCGAGCTTTAGGAGAAGCCTTTCCGAGCTTCTGGCTGAAGCCTTTCCAAGCTTTTAGGAGAAGTCTTTCCAATATTCTGGGAAAAGCCTTTCCAAGCTTCAAGAAAAAGCCTTTCCAAGCTTCTGGGAGAAGCTTTTTCAAACTTCTAGGTAATGCCTTTCCAAGCTTCAAGGTGAACTCTTTCCAAGCATTTAGGAGAAGCATTTCCAAGCTTCTAGGAGAAGCCTTTCCAAGCTACTGGGAGAAGTTTCTGGGAGACTGGGAGAAGTTTCTGGGAGAAGCCTTTCCACGGTTCTGGGAAGAGCCTTTCCAAGCTTCTAGGTAAAGCCTTTCCAAGCTTCTGGGTGAAGCCTTTCCAAGCTTCTAGGAAAAGCTTTTCCAAGCTTCTAGGAGAAGCCTTTCCGAGCTTTAGGAGAAGCCTTTCCGAGCTTCTAGGAGAAGCCTTACCAATCTACTAGGAGAAGCCAATTCAAGCTTCTAGAAGAAGCCTTTTCAAACTTCTAGGAAAAGCCTTTCCAAGATTCTAGAAGCCTTTTTAAGCTACATGGACAAGCCACTCCATGCTTCTGGATGAAGCCTTTTCAAGCTTCTAGGAGAAGCTTTTCCTAGCTTCTAGAAGAAGTCTTTCGAAGCTTCTAAGAGCAGTTTTTCCAATATTATGGGAAAGGCCAAGCCCAAGCTTCAGGGAGAAGCCTTTCCACGCTTTTGGGAGGAGCCTTTTCAAGCTTCTAGGTAAAGCCTTTCCAAGCTTCTGGGTGAAGCCTTTCTAAGCTTCTAGGAGAAGTCTTTCCAATATTCTGGGTGAAGCCTTTCCGAGCTTCTGGCTGAAGCCTTTCCAAGCTTTTAGGAGAAGTCTTTCCAATATTCTGGGAAAAGCCTTTCCAAGCTTCAAGAAAAAGCCTTTCCAAGCTTCTGGGAGAAGCTTTTTCAAACTTCTAGGTAAAGCCTTTCCAAGCCTCAAGGTGAACTCTTTCCAAGCATTTAGGAGAAGCATTTCCAAGCTTCTAGGAGAAGCCTTTCCAAGCTACTGGGAGAAGTTTCTGGGAGACTGGGAGAAGTTTCTGGGAGAAGCCTTTCCACGGTTCTGGGAAGAGCCTTTTCAAGCTTCTAGGTAAAGCCTTTCCAAGCTTCTGGGTGAAGCCTTTCCAAGCTTCTAGGAAAAGCTTTTCCAAGCTTCTAGGAGAAGCCTTTCCGAGCTTTAGGAGAAGCCTTTCCGAGCTTCTAGGAGAAGCCTTACCAATCTACTAGGAGAAGCCAATTCAAGCTTCTAGAAAAAGCCTTTTCAAACTTCTAGGAAAAGCCTTTCCAAGATTCTAGAAGCCTTTTTAAGCTACATGGACAAGCCAGTCCATGCTTCTGGATGAAGTCTTTCCAAGCTTCTAGGAGAAGCTTTTCCTAGCTTCTAGGAGAAGTCTTTCGAAGCTTCTAAGAGCAGTTTTTCCAATATTATGGGAAAGGCCAAGCCAAAGCTTCAGGGAGAAGCCTTTCCACGCTTCTGGGAGGAGCCTTTTCAAGCTTCTAGGTAAAGCCTTTCCAAGCTTCTGGGTGAAGCCTTTCTAAGCTTCTAGGAGAAGTCTTTCCAAGTTTCTGGGTGAAGCCTTTCCAAGCTTCTAGGAGAAGCCTTTCCAATATTCTGGGAAAAGCCTTTCCAAGCATTTAGCAAAAGCTTTTTCAAGCTTCTAGGAGAAGCCTTTCCAAGCTTCTAGGAGAAGCCATTCCAAGCTTCTAGGAGAAGCCTTTTCAAGCTTCTAGGAGAAGCCTTTCCAAGCTTTTAGGAGAAGTTTTTCCAAGGTTCTAGGAGAAGCTTTTCCAATATTCTGGGAGAAGCCTTTCCAAGCTTTTGGGAGGTGCTTTTCCAAGCTCCAGTGGGAAGCCTTTCCAAGCCTCTAGGAGAAGCAATTCCAAGATTCTAGGAGAAGTCTTCCCGAGCAAAGTTGAATAGCAAAATGATAACAAATTTTGTTACCTGGTTACCATCATTTGATAACTGATTTTGTTATTACCTTGGCTGAATTTACAGCCAACATAACAAAAATGAGAACTCAAATTTTTTTGTCGAATAACAGAGTAATAGTAAATAATGTTATCATTGAGTTCAAGTTGATAATTAAATTTACATCATCAAATAATTTTCAATTTGATGATCATAATTCAGGGAAAAAATAAGAGATGAGCGTTTTGGATTAAACGTACGCTCCAATAAAAAATTACAGAATTTTGTATGACGGAAAGTCAACTTTGTTTAATAACATACGCTTCATAAAAATGTTATAGAAAATATGTATGATAACATATTTTGTTATCAACTTGTTATCAAGAATGATTGTCACGGATACAATGATAACAAAATTTGTTATCATTCGGTTATCATTGATAACATAATACCAAAATGATAACAGCCATAATAAAAGTTGTTATCAATTTGATATCATCCAGTTATCCGCCTTTGCTCGGGTATCCAAGCTTCCAGGAGAAGTCTTTCCAAGCTTTTAGGTGAAGCTTTCGTAAGATTCTAGGTGAAGCCTTTCCAAGCTTCTGAGTAAAGTCTTTCCAAGCATCTAGGAGAAGCTTTTCCAAGCATATAGGAGAAGCCTTTCCTAGCTTCTAGGAGAAGCCTTTCCAACATTCTGGAAAAGCCTTTCCAAGCTTCTTGGAAAAGTCTTTCCAAGCTTCTTGGAAAAGTCTTTCCAAGCTTCTTGGAGAAGCCTTTTCAAGCTTCTAGGAGAAGCATTTCCAAGCTTGTTGGAGGTGCCTTTCCAAGCATCTGGGAGAAGCCTTTCCAAGCTTCTAGGAGAAGCCTTTTCGAGCTTTAAGGAGAAGCTTTTCCAAGCTTCAAAGAAAAGCCTTTCCAAGCATCTGGGAGAAGCCTTTCCAAGCTTCTGAGAGAAGCCTTTTCAAGCTTCTGGAAGAAGCCTTTCCAAGCTTCTGGATGAAGCCTTTCCAAGCATCGTGGAGAAGCTTTTCCAAGCATCTGGGTGAAGCCTTTCCAAGCTTCTAGGAGAAGCCTGTCCAAGTTTCTAGGTGAAGCCTTTACAAGCTTCTAAAAGAAACCTTTCCAAGCTTCTGAGATAAGCCTTTCCAAGCTTCTTGGAGAAGCCTTTCCAATCTTCTAGAAGAAGCTTTTCCAAGCTTCTGAGAGATGCCTTTCCAAACTTCTGGGAGAAGCCTTTACAAGCTTCTGGGAGAAGCCTTTCCAAGCTTCTGGGAGGAGCATTTCCAAGCTTCTGGAAGAAGCCTTTCCAAGCTTCTGGCAGAAGCCTTTCCAAGCTTCTGGGAGAAACCTTCCCAAGCATCTGTGAGAAGCTTTTCCAAGCTTCTGGGAGGTGCCTTTCCAATCTTCTGGAAGAATTCTTTCCAAGATTCTGGAAGAAGCCTTTCCAAGCTTCTGGGAGAAGCCTTTTCAAGCTTCTGGGAGAAGCCTTTCCATGCTTCTGAGTGACGCCTTTCCAAGCTTCTGAGAGAAGCCTTTCCAACTCCTGAAAGAAGCGTTTCCAAGCTTCTGGGATAAGCCTGTTACAAGCTTCTGGAAGAAGCCTTTCCAAGATTCTGGGAGAAGCCTTTCCAAACTTCTGGGAGAAACCTTTTCAAACTTCTGGGAAAAGCCTTTTCAAGCTTCTGGGAGAAGCCTTTTCAAGCTTCTGGGAGAAGCCTTTCCAAACTTCTGGGAGAAGCCTATTCAAGCTTCTGGGAGAAGCCTTTTCAAGCTTCTGGGAGAAGCCTTTCCAAGCTTCTGAGTGACGCCTTTTCAAGCTTCTGAGAGACGTCTTTCCAAGCTACTGAGAGAAGACTTTCCTAGCTTCTGAAAGAAGCCTTTCATAGCTTCTGAGAGAAGTCTTTCCAAGCTGTTGAGTGAAGCCTTCCCAAGCTTCTAGGTGAAGCCTTTCCAAGCTTCTGAGAGAAGCCTTTCCAAGCTTCTGAGTGAATCCTTAAGCTTCTGAGAGAAGGCTTTCCAGGCTTCTAGGAGTTGCATTTTCAAGATTCTTGGAGAAGCCTTTCAAAGTTTCTGGGAGAAGCCTTTCCAAGCTATCGGGAGAAGTCTTTCCAAGCTTTTAGGAGAAGATTTTCCATGCTTCTGGGAGAAGCTATTCCAAGCTTCTGGGAGAAGCCTTCTCAAGCTTCTTAGCGAAGCATTACCAAGCTTCTGGGAGAAGCCTTTCCAAGCTTTTAAGAGAGTCCTTTCCAAGCTTCTGGGTGAAGCCTTTCCTAGCTTCTGGGAGAAGCTTTTCCAAGCTTCGAGGACAAGTCTTTTCAAGCTTCTTGGAGAAGCCTTTCCAAGTTTCTTGGAGTTGCCTTCTCTAGCATCAGGTAGAAGCCTTTCCAAGCTTATAGGTAAGCTTTTCCTAGCTTATAGGAGAAGTCTTTCCAAGCTTTTGGGAGAAATCCTTCCATGGTTCTGAGAGAAGCATTTCCAATCTTCTCATGGGAGAATCCTTTTCAAGCATTTGAAGGAAGGAGCTTACAAGCTTTTGAGTAGAAGATTCAAATCATCTCAAGAAAAAATCACAAGTTCCTAAGGAAACCCTTGCAATCTTCTGAGAAAAGACTTCTAAGCTTTTAAGGACAAGTTTTCATGCTTTTGAGGAGAAATTTTGAAGTTTTATAGGTTGAGCTTCGAACGATTGTTCTCAAACATCAAAATTATTTCGATGATCCAACCTCACTCTCAGGTGAATCACTCGTAAGTCCTTTTCCATGCACCATCCCCACCCGGTTGCCCAGGACCCATAGTGAAACTAGCTCCGCTCATAATAACGGCATTTTGTAAAAGAGGCAGGTGATTGATAGTCGCACCAAGGCAACAAAAAATAACCTCACCGTTGAACAGCGAAAGGCTATAAGGCCAGCATAACCTAGCCTAGAATTTGATTTTCCATTTTTCTATGAATATTGAGTGGAGCTTGCGATGACAGCAGCAACAGCATCATCATCGCACGCTGATTGATACAGATCGGTATCGGAGATGGCGGAATTGCAACATTGGCACGTTTTGGCCCTCAGGTTTTAGGGGTTGGAGGGTGGAGGCAAACGATGGTGGTGAAATGATTTTCATGGTGTCATTAGACAGAGGGGATGCTTTTTGTGTCATGAAATGCATTTTCAGATGATTTGGCGTCCGATAGTTGATAGGACCTTTTGAAGGTCAACACTTTTTTGAATCAATAGACGAGTACTTGCAAACTAGCGAAGATTTTCCCTCGTTTTCTGATGCATCAAACGCTTCTGAGTCACACATCCTATTTTGAGTCGATTCGAAAGAGTTGAAGGGTCACAAAAGGCCAACAGAATTCAAGGCCTGACTTGACCCGAAACATCCGGAAGTCATCAAACTGCCATCTGTGAAGCTTATTAATTCATTTGCTCAGGTAACGTTATTCAATCGCTTCGCAAGACCGTTTCGTCTATTTCGACACGTCAATGAATATTCAATGGCCGCGATTGCGACCACACCAAACCGTTGAATAGCGCAAGAAGCAATGAAATTTCCATTTCCTAATTCTGCAACCGGGGTCGTCCAATCCGGCAGCCATTGGAGTTCGATCCATACGTTTAGTGGTGAACCGTTTTGGGAAATTTGGCAGCTGCTTTCTTGGCCAGAGGGTGTCCTTCGTCCAATGCACAGTTGGTGGCATTTTTTCCCACCACAGTGCGGCGGCCAAAACTAACGACCACCGTTTGTGTTCCAGGTTCTTTTTCCGGACATGTGAATGGCTGGGGGCAGAGGGAAAGCCGGGCGACATGTAACTAATTCAAATCGATTCAGGAAATTAGTCCACAGATTGAACGGGAATAGAGTCGTCGCGGATTGGAAATTTATGCAAAATCCTTACTGCGATGGACGTTGCTGAGGTTTCGGGATGGACGTCATTTAGGTTCCATCATCAGGCGGATCTCGATGGGGGTGACATTCGCGCGTAATGAATAGTGGAAATTTAGTTTGGGAATCGATGCAGCTTGGGACGGAGAATTGTTCGAATGTGTTTGCCTGGATCGAATCGGATTATGATATTTTTTTCTGTTCAATGTGTGTGCACTTTGTTTTATTTCCGCACGGATCACAACACTGTTACAATAGAATGCAAAATATGTCATAAATGAAGCGTTTCGGTATTTAATGTTGATGGGAACACGCTGTGAAAATTTAAGCATTTTTACTTCAATATTGAATCATTGAACTGTTCTTTAAGAGATTTAAAATATTCCAAGCTTCTTTGAAAAGCTTCCAAGTCACTAAGATAGAAGCTTCAAGCTCTTGAGAAAAAAGACTTAAGACATAAGTTAGTAAACATCTCGATAGAAGCATGAATGCTCAAAACCAGACTCTTGGAAAGACTTCTACCAGAAACAACATGTACCTTATTCCAGGAGCTTCTGAAATCTTGGAAAGGCTTCTCCTAGATGCTTGCAAAGGTATCTACCAGAAGCTTGCGAAGGTTTCTCCTAGAAGCTTGAAAAGGCGGCTTCTGAAAAGTTGGAAGGGCTTCTTCTAAAAGTTTGAAAAGACATCTCCACGAAGCGTGGAAATGCTTCTCCATGAAGCTCGGAAAGGCTTCTCCAACAAGCTTGGGAAGTTTTCTCCAAAAAGCTTGGAAAATCTTCATAAAAAATCTTGGAAAAGCTCTTTCCAAATGCTTGGAAATATTTTTCTGCCGGAAGCATGGTAAAGTTTCTCCTAGAGGCTTAGAAAAACTTCTTCAGAAGCCTGGAAAGTCTTCTCCCAAAAGCTTTTAAGGGCTTTTCCAAGACGATAGGAAAGGCTTCTCCAAGAAGCTTGGAAGAGCTTCTTCAAGTGCTTAGAAAGGCTTTTTCAGGAAGCTTGGAAAGATATCTCCAAAAAGCTTGGAAAGGCTTTCCCCAAAAGCTTTAGAAGGCTTCTCTCAAAAGCTCGGAAAAGCTTCTCCACAGAGCTTGGAAATGCTTCTTCAAGACGCTTGGGAAGGCTTCTTCAAGAAACTTGAAAAGGCTTCATCAGGATGCTTGTAGAAGCTTCTCCTAGAAGCGAATGGCTTTCCTAACAAGCTTGTAAAGGCTTCTTCAAGCAAGTTGGAAAAGCTTCTCCCGTAAGCTTGGAAAGGAATCTCCAAGAAGCTTGAAAAGAAGCCTCCTGCTTTCGGTATTTAACGTTTCCCATCAACGCTGTGAAAACTTAAGCATTTTTACTTCAATATTGAATCATTGAACTGTTCTTTCAAGAGATTTAAAATTTTCCAAGCTTCTTTGAAAAGCTTCTAAGTCACTAAGATAGAAGCTTCAAGCTCTTGAGAAAATAGACTTAAGACATAAGTTAGTAGCTCAAAACCAGGCTCTTGGAAAGACTTCTACCAGAAACAACATGTACCTTATTCCAGGAGCTTCTGAAAACTTGGAAAGGCTTCTCCTAGATGCTTGCAAAGGTATCTACCAGAAGCTTGCAAAGGTTACTCCTAGAAGCTTGAAAAGGCGGCTTCTGAAAAGTTGGAAGGGCTTCATCTAAAAGTTTGAAAAGACATCTCCACGAAGCGTGGAAATGCTTCTCGATGAAGCTCGGAAAGGCTTCTCCAACAAGCTTGGGAAGTTTTCTCCAAAAAGCTTGGAAAATCTTCATAAAAAATCTTGGAAAAGCTCTTTCCAAAAGCTTGGAAATATTTTTCTGCCGGAAGCATGGTAAAGTTTCTCCTAGAGGCTTAGAAAAGCTTCTTCAAAAGCTTGGAAAGTCTTCTCCCAAAAGCTTTTAAGGGCTTTCCAAGACGATAGGAAAGGCTTCTCCAAGAAGCTTGGAAAAGCTTCTTCAAGTGCTTAGAAAAGCTTTTTCAGGAAGCTTGGAAAGATATCTCCAAAAAGCTTGGAAAGGCTTTTCCCAAAAGCTTTAGAAGGCTTCTCTCAAAAGCTCAGAAATGCTTCTCCACAAAGCTTGGAAAGGCTTCTTCAAGAAACTTTAAAAGGCTTCATTAAGAAGCTTGTAAAAGCTTCTCCTAAAAGCGAAATGCTTTCCTAACAAGCTTGGAAAGGCTTCTTCAAGCAGCTTGAAAAAGCTTCTCCCATAAGCTTGGAAAGGAATCTCCAAGAAGCTTGAAAATGCTCCTCCAAGAAGCTTGAAAAGAAGCCTCCTGCTTCTCCAAGAAGCTTGGAAAGGCTTCTCCAAAAAACTTGGAGAGGCTTCTCCCAAAAGCTTTAAAAGACTTCTCCACAAAGCTTCAAAAGGCTTCTTCAAAAAAATTGTTAAGCATCTCCCAAAAGCTTTCAAAGGCTCCTCCATGACGATTGGAAAAGCTTCTCCAAAAAGCTTGGCAAGGCTTCTGCCAGAACTTCACAAAACTTGGAAAAGCTTCCCCAAGAAGCTTGGAAAGGATTCTCCTAGAAGCTTGGAAAGGCTTCTCCCAGAAGTTTAGAAATGCTTCTCCCAGAAGCTTGGAAAGGCTTCTCGCAGAAGCTTGGGAAGGCTTTTCGCTTCTGACGAGAAGCTTACAAGCCTCAAACGATAAGCTTTCAGGCTTCTAAAGAGAAGCGATCAGGCTTCTGATGATAGCTTTTAGGCTTCTGGCGAGAAACTTTCAGGCTTCTGGCGAGAAGCTTTCAGGCTTCTGGCGAGAAGCTTTCAGGCTTCTGGCGAGAAGCTTTCAGGCTTCTGTCGAGAAGTTTTCAGGCTGCTGGCGAGAAGCTTTCAGGCTTTTGGCGAGAAGCTTTTAGGCTTCTGGCGAGAAGCTTTCAGGCTTCTGGCGAGAAACTTTCAGGTTTCTGGCGAGAAGCATTCAGGCTTTCTGACGAGAAGCTATCAGGCATCTGGCGAGAAGCTTTCAGGTTTCTGGCGAGAAGCTTTCAGGCTTTCTGACGAGAAGCTTTCAGGCTTCTGGCGAGAAGCTTTCAGGCTTCTGGCGAGAAGCTTTCAGGCTTCTGGCGAAAAGCTTTCAGGATTATGACAAGAAGCTTTCAGGCTTCTAGAGAGAAGTTTTCAGGCTACTGGCGAGAAGCTTTCAGGCTTCTGGCGAGAAGCTTTCAGGCTTCTAACGAGAAGCTTTCAGGCTTTCTGACGAGAAGCTTTTAGGCTTCTGGCGTGAAGCTTTCAGGCTTTTGGTTTGAAGCTTTCAGGCTTCTGGCGAGAAGCTTTCAGGTTTCTGGCGAGAAGCTTTCAGGCTTTCTGACGAGAAGCTTTCAGGCTTCTGGCGAGAAGCTTTCAGGCTTCTGGCGAGAAGCTTTCAGGCTTCTGGCGAAAAGCTTTCAGGATTATGACAAGAAGCTTTCAGGCTTCTAGAGAGAAGTTTTCAGGCTACTGGCGAGAAGCTTTCAGGCTTCTGGCGAGAAGCTTTCAGGCTTCTAACGAGAAGCTTTCAGGCTTTCTGACGAGAAGCTTTTAGGCTTCTGGCGTGAAGCTTTCAGGCTTTTGGTTTGAAGCTTTCAGGCTTCTGGCGAGAAACTTTCAGGTTTCTGGCGAGAAGCATTCAGGCTTTCTGACGAGAAGCTATCAGGCATCTGGCGAGAAGCTTTCAGGCTTTCTGATGAGAAGCTTTCAGGCTTCTGGCGAGAAGCTTTTGGACTTCTAACGAGAAGCTTTCAGGCTTCTGGCGAGAAGCTTTTAGGCTTCTGGCGTGAAGCTTTCAGGCTTTTGGTTTGAAGCTTTCAGGCTTCTGGCGAGAAGCTTTCAGGTTTCTGGCGAGAAGCTTTCAGGCTTTCTGACGAGAAGCTTTCAGGCTTCTGGCGAGAAGCTTTCAGGCTTCTGGCGAGAAGCTTTCAGGCTTCTGGCGAAAAGCTTTCAGGATTATGACAAGAAGCTTTCAGGCTTCTAGAGAGAAGTTTTCAGGCTACTGGCGAGAAGCTTTCAGGCTTCTGGCGAGAAGCTTTCAGGCTTCTAACGAGAAGCTTTCAGGCTTTCTGACGAGAAGCTTTTAGGCTTCTGGCGTGAAGCTTTCAGGCTTTTGGTTTGAAGCTTTCAGGCTTCTGGCGAGAAGCTTTCAGGTTTCTGGCGAGAAGCTTTCAGGCTTTCTGACGAGAAGCTTTCAGGCTTCTGGCGAGAAGCTTTCAGGCTTCTGGCGAGAAGCTTTCAGGCTTCTGGCGAAAAGCTTTCAGGATTATGACAAGAAGCTTTCAGGCTTCTAGAGAGAAGTTTTCAGGCTACTGGCGAGAAGCTTTCAGGCTTCTGGCGAGAAGCTTTTAGGCTTCTGGCGAGAAGCTTTCAGGCTTCTGGCGAGAAGCTATCAGGCTTCTAACGAGAAGCTTTCAGGCTTTCTGACGAGAAGCTTTTAGGCTTCTGGCGTGAAGCTTTCAGGCTTTTGGTTTGAAGCTTTCAGGCTTCTGGCGAGAAGCTTTCAGGTTTCTGGCGAGAAGCTTTCAGGCTTTCTGACGAGAAGCTTTCAGGCTTCTGGCGAGAAGCTTTCAGGCTTCTGGCGAGAAGCTTTCAGGCTTCTGGCGAAAAGCTTTCAGGATTATGACAAGAAGCTTTCAGGCTTCTGTCGAGAAGTTTTCAGGCTGCTGGCGAGAAGCTTTCAGGCTTTTGGCGAGAAGCTTTCAGGCTTCTGGCGAAAAGCTTTCAGGCTTCTGGCGAGAAACTTTCAGGTTTCTGGCGAGAAGCATTCAGGCTTTCTGACGAGAAGCTATCAGGCATCTGGCGAGAAGCTTTCAGGCTTTCTGACGAGAAGCTTTCAGGCTTCTGGCGAGAAGCTTTTGGACTTCTAACGAGAAGCTTTCAGGCTTCTGGCGAGAAGCTTTTAGGCTTCTGGCGTGAAGCTTTCAGGCTTTTGGTTTGAAGCTTTCAGGCTTCTGGCGAGAAGCTTTCAGGCTTCTGGCGAGAAGCTTTCAGGCTTCTGGCGAAAAGCTTTCAGGATTATGACAAGAAGCTTTCAGGCTTCAAGAGAGAAGTTTTCAGGCTACTGGCGAGAAGCTTTCAGGCTTCTGGCGAGAAGCTTTTAGGCTTCTGGCGAGAAGTTTTCAGGCTACTGGCGAGAAGCTTTCAGGCTTCTGGCGAGAAGCTTTTAGGCTTCTGGCGAGAAGCTTTCAGGCTTCTGGCGAGAAGCTTTCAGGCTTCTAACGAGAAGCTTTCAGGCTTTCTGACGAGAAGCTTTTAGGCTTCTGGCGTGAAGCTTTCAGGCTTTTGGTTTGAAGCTTTCAGGCTTCTGGCGAGAAGCTTTCAGGTTTCTGGCGAGAAGCTTTCAGGCTTTCTGACGAGAAGCTTTCAGGCTTCTGGCGAGACGCTTTCAGGCTTCTGGCGAGAAGCTTTCAGGCTTCTGGCGAAAAGCTTTCAGGATTATGACAAGAAGCTTTCAAGCTTCTAGAGAGAAGTTTTCAGGCTACTGGCGAGAAGCTTTCAGGCTTCTGGCGAGAAGCTTTCAGGCTTCTAACGAGAAGCTTTCAGGCTTTCTGACGAGAAGCTTTTAGGCTTCTGGCGTGAAGCTTTCAGGCTTTTGGTTTGAAGCTTTCAGGCTTCTGGCGAGAAGCTTTCAGGTTTCTGGCGAGAAGCTTTCAGGCTTTCTGACGAGAAGCTTTCAGGCTTCTGGCGAGAAGCTTTCAGGCTTCTGGCGAGAAGCTTTCAGGCTTCTGGCGAAAAGCTTTCAGGATTATGACAAGAAGCTTTCAGGCTTCTGTCGAGAAGTTTTCAGGCTGCTGGCGAGAAGCTTTCAGGCTTTTGGCGAGAAGCTTTTAGGCTTCTGGCGAGAAGCTTTCAGGCTTCTGGCGAGAAACTTTCAGGTTTCTGGCGAGAAGCATTCAGGCTTTCTGACGAGAAGCTATCAGGCATCTGGCGAGAAGCTTTCAGGCTTTCTGACGAGAAGCTTTCAGGCTTCTGGCGAGAAGCTTTTGGACTTCTAACGAGAAGCTTTCAGGCTTCTGGCGAGAAGCTTTCAGGCTTCTGGCGAAAAGCTTTCAGGATTATGACAAGAAGCTTTCAGGCTTCTAGAGAGAAGTTTTCAGGCTACTGGCGAGAAGCTTTCAGGCTTCTGGCGAGAAGCTTTCAGGCTTCTAACGAGAAGCTTTCAGGCTTTCTGACGAGAAGCTTTTAGGCTTCTGGCGAGAAGCTTTCAGGCTTCTGGCGAAAAGCTTTCAGGATTATGACAAGAAGCTTTCAGGCTTCTGTCGAGAAGTTTTCAGGCTGCTGGCGAGAAGCTTTCAGGCTTTTGGCGAGAAGCTTTTAGGCTTCTGGCGAGAAGCTTTCAGGCTTCTGGCGAGAAACTTTCAGGTTTCTGGCGAGAAGCATTCAGGCTTTCTGACGAGAAGCTATCAGGCATCTGGCGAGAAGCTTTCAGGCTTTCTGACGAGAAGCTTTCAGGCTTCTGGCGAGAAGCTTTTGGACTTCTAACGAGAAGCTTTCAGGCTTCTGGCGAGAAGCTTTCAGGCTTCTGGCGAAAAGCTTTCAGGATTATGACAAGAAGCTTTCAGGCTTCTAGAGAGAAGTTTTCAGGCTACTGGCGAGAAGCTTTCAGGCTTCTGGCGAGAAGCTTTTAGGCTTCTGGCGAGAAGTTTTCAGGCTACTGGCGAGAAGCTTTCAGGCTTCTGGCGAGAAGCTTTTAGGCTTCTGGCGAGAAGCTTTCAGGCTTCTGGCGAGAAGCTTTCAGGCTTCTAACGAGAAGCTTTCAGGCTTTCTGACGAGAAGCTTTTAGGCTTCTGGCGTGAAGCTTTCAGGCTTTTGGTTTGAAGCTTTCAGGCTTCTGGCGAGAAGCTTTCAGGTTTCTGGCGAGAAGCTTTCAGGCTTTCTGACGAGAAGCTTTCAGGCTTCTGGCGAGAAGCTTTCAGGCTTCTGGCGAGAAGCTTTCAGGCTTCTGGCGAAAAGCTTTCAGGATTATGACAAGAAGCTTTCAGGCTTCTAGAGAGAAGTTTTCAGGCTACTGGCGAGAAGCTTTCAGGCTTTTGGTTTGAAGCTTTCAGGCTTCTAACGAGAAGCTTTCAGGCTTTCTGACGAGAAGCTTTTAGGCTTCTGGCGTGAAGCTTTCAGGCTTTTGGTTTGAAGCTTTCAGGCTTCTGGCGAGAAGCTTTCAGGTTTCTGGCGAGAAGCATTCAGGCTTTCTGACGAGAAGCTATCAGGCATCTGGCGAGAAGCTTTCAGGCTTTCTGACGAGAAGCTTTCAGGCTTCTGGCGAGAAGCTTTCAGGCTTCTGGCGAGAAGCTTTCAGGCTTCTGGCGAAAAGCTTTCAGGATTATGACAAGAAGCTTTCAGGCTTCTAGAGAGAAGTTTTCAGGCTACTGGCGAGAAGCTTTCAGGCTTCTGGCGAGAAGCTTTTAGGCTTCTGGCGAGAAGTTTTCAGGCTACTGGCGAGAAGCTTTCAGGCTTCTGGCGAGAAGCTTTTAGGCTTCTGGCGAGAAGCTTTCAGGCTTCTGGCGAGAAGCTTTCAGGCTTCTAACGAGAAGCTTTCAGGCTTTCTGACGAGAAGCTTTTAGGCTTCTGGCGTGAAGCTTTCAGGCTTTTGGTTTGAAGCTTTCAGGCTTCTGGCGAGAAGCTTTCAGGTTTCTGGCGAGAAGCTTTCAGGCTTTCTGACGAGAAGCTTTCAGGCTTCTGGCGAGAAGCTTTCAGGCTTCTGGCGAGAAGCTTTCAGGCTTCTGGCGAAAAGCTTTCAGGATTATGACAAGAAGCTTTCAGGCTTCTAGAGAGAAGTTTTCAGGCTACTGGCGAGAAGCTTTCAGGCTTTTGGTTTGAAGCTTTCAGGCTTCTAACGAGAAGCTTTCAGGCTTTCTGACGAGAAGCTTTTAGGCTTCTGGCGTGAAGCTTTCAGGCTTTTGGTTTGAAGCTTTCAGGCTTCTGGCGAGAAGCTTTCAGGCTTCTGGCGTGAAGCTTTCAGGCTTTTGGTTTGAAGCTTTCAGGCTTCTGGCGAGAAGCTTTCAGGCTTCTGGCGTGAAGCTTTCAGGCTTTTGGTTTGAAGCTTTCAGGCTTCTGGCGAGAAGCTTTCAGGCTTCTGGCGAGAAGCTTTCAGGCTTCTGGCGTGAAGCTTTCAGGCTTCTGGCGAGAAGCTTTCAGGCTTCTGGCGAGAAGCTTTCAGGCTTCTGGCGAGAAGCTTTCAGGCTGCTGGCGAGAAGCTTTCAGGCTTTTGGCGAGAAGCTTTTAGGCTTCTGGCGAGAAGCTTTCAGGCTTCTGGCGAGAAACTTTCAGGTTTCTGGCGAGAAGCTTTCAGGGTTTCTGACGAGAAGCTATCAGACATCTGGCGAGAAGCTTTCAGGCTTTCTGACGAGAAGCTTTCAGGCATCTGGTGAGAAGGTTCCAGGATTCTGGCGAGAAGCTTTCAGGCTTCTGGCGAGAAACTTTCAGGCTTCTGGCGAGAAGCTTTTGTCAAGAAGTCTAGAACAGATTCCAAGAAGAATCTGGAGCAGATTCCAGAAGGAATCTCGTGCAGATTCCAGGAGGAATTTGGAGCAGATTCCAGGAGGATTCTGGAGCAGATTCCAGGAGGAATCTGGAGCAGATTTCAAGAGGAATCTGGATTAGATTCCAGGAGGAATCTGGAGCAGATTCCAGGGGCAACCTGGAGCAAATTCCAGGAGCTGATTCCAGAAGGAATCTGAAGCAGATTCCAGGAGGAATCTCGAGCAGATTCCAGGAGGAATCTGGAGCAGATTCCAGGAGGAATTTGAAGCAGATTCCAGGAGGATTCTGAAGCATATTCTATGAGAAATCTGACGCAGATTAAAGGAAAAATCTGGAGCAGATTCCAGGAGGAATTTGGAGCAGATTGCAGGAGGAATGCTCCAGATTCCTTCTGGAATATGCTCCAGGATTCCTTCTGGAATCTGATTCCAGGATTAATCTGGAGCAAATTCCAGGAGGAATCTGAAGCAGATTCTAGGAGGAATCTGGAGCAGATTCCAGGAGGAATCTGGAGCAGATTCCAGGAGGAATCTGCAGCAGATTCCAGGAGGAATCTGGAGCAGATTCCTGGAGGAATCTGGAGCAGATTCCAGGAAGAATCTGGAGCAGATTCCAGGAAGAATCTGGAGCAGATTCCAGGAAGAATCTGGAGCAGATTCCAGGAGAAATCTGGAGCAGATTCCAGGAGCAATCTGGAGCAGATTCCAGCAGGAATCTGGAGCAGATTCCAGAAGGAATCTGGAACAGATTCTAGGAGGAATCTGGAGCAGATTCCAGGAGGAATCCGGAGCAGATTCCAGGAGGAATCTGATGCAGACTTCAGGAGGAATCTGGAGCAGATTCCAGGAGGAATCTGGAGCAGATTCCAGGAGGAATCTGGAGCAGATTCCAGGAGGAATCTGGAGCAGATTCCAGAAGGAATCTGGAGCAGATTCCAGAAGGAATCTGGAACAGATTCTAGGAGGAATCTGGAGCAGATTCCAAAAGGAATCCGGAGCAGATTCCAGGAGGAATCTGAAGCAGACTCCAGGAGGAATCTGGAGCAGATTCCAGGAGGAATCTGGAGCAGATTCCAGGAAGAATCTGGAGCAGATTCCAGGAAGAATCTGGAGCAGATTCCAGGAGGAATCTGGAGCAGATTCCAGGAGGAAGCTAGAGTAGATTCGAGGAGGAATCTGGAGCAGATTCCAGGAGGAATTTGGAGCAGATTCCAGGAGGAATCTGGAGCGTATTCCAGGAGGAATCTGGAGCGTATTCCAGGAGGAATCTGGAGCAGATTCCAGAAGGAATCTGGAGCAGATTCCAGGATGAATCTGGAGCAGATTCCAGGAGGAATCTGGAGCAGATTCCAGGAGGAATCTGGAGCAGATTCCAGGAGGAATCTGGAGCAGATTCCAGAAGTAATCTGGAGCAGATTCCAGAAGGAATCTGGAGCAGATTCCAGAAGGAATCTGGAGCAGATTCCAGCAGGAATTTGGAGCAGATTCCACGAGGAATTTGGAGCAGATTCCACGAGGAATTTGGGGCAGATTCCATGAGGAATCTGGAGCGTATTCCAGGAGGAATCAGGAGAAGATTCCTCCTGGAATCTGGAGCAGATTCCAGCAGATTCCAGGAGGAATGTGGAGCAGATTCCAGGATGAATGTGGTGCAGATTCCGGGAGGAAGCTAGAGAAGATTCCAGAAAGAATTCCAGGAGGAATCTGGAGCAGATTCCAGGAGTTTTCATGCTATTAATTGTTCCTGATTGTTCAACTGTTAAGGAAATGTCGTTGTTAATACCTTCATCTTTCATTAAAATACAAAAATTCGATCTAATATTAATATGAATCCCAATCCGAATAATTTGTCTATTGTAGACCACACTATCGTTTTTGAAAAGAACGCATTCTACTGAAATATCGATTGTATGTTTGATTATCGGTACGTTTTAAATTTCTCTAACATTCTTATTTTTTTTAATATTGCTGACAATCCACATAACATCCCCAATACATCTCACGCCTTTCGAAATTTATTTTATTTCTTCCTTGCCAACTCTACACTTCTGTCAGTCGAGCACAACCTCCTCTTATGCGTAAAAATCTCCTTACGGGGGAGGGTGAAATCCACGCACCTGGAAAAATAGGATTCGCACATCTCCCCTTCGAGATCGTACACCTGACGAACACCAGATAAGAAGCCTTAGCAGCAAAGGTTGCCACTTCAATTCATATTTAATTGATTGGAAGTAATTTCTGATGTATTTTCGATGCGAGGATTGACGATTGGATTTACATTTAATCCACATGCACAAGCAAAAGGAAGCCAAAGACGGCTCCGCCACCGCATGTTGACTTTCTTTCTAGGCCCGGAAAACATCCGGATCCGGTTGATGAATCGGAAAGCCTTGGAAACTCGCTGCAGCGTGCAAAATCCGATTCCGCTCTGAAAAATTGATGAGCCTTCGCTTGGTTCATTGGATTCATTAAGAGCACCTTAGAGCATGCGACTGGTAGCTTCCCAGTAATTGATTGCAAGGAATTTGTTTTTCCTCTCGTTCGCTCGGAAATCAAACGGGATTATCCCATCAGTGTCACACTGACTGATTCATCAGGTACCGGCTCAACCGAGCTCGGCTCGATGTCTTATTCAACGGAAACGATTGCAATACGACCGGTAAACGTCTCTGAAGTACACGGGAGGGTTTCATTTCGTTTCGGTTCCAACGGGACATCGATTACGGCCATCGAAATTCGACAAACTCTGGAATATCCGAAATCATTTTCTCTTGCAAGGGATGATTCTGAACAGAAAGGGCTCCGACGACAGAACGGCGACAGTGTTTGCTTTTAAAAAATTCAAATCTTCTTTCAATTTACTACATCTCGAAGGGGTTTTCTATCGATAACTTGTCCGCCCATTGGACCATCAGGTTCTCAGGGCCATTATCGTGTGTTGGCGAAATCCAATTCCACACCCCGTTCCTCCGACTTTCCCGGTGCCAACAAGCACAAGAATGTCAAATTTTATTACACACAAGGTTGTCCGTGTGCTTCTGGTTTAATGGGGATTTGTTTTTCCCTTTTTTCGAGGACGATGGTAAAACATTTGGCACGGAGAAAGAGGACGACGTGGGGTAATAGCCCCTGGACTTGTCTAGGTGGAACGGTAAGATGATGGCCAAGGGACAACGGTATGTACTCAAAATCGGTGACTCGAACCAAAGAAGAGAGTAATGTTATTTAATTTCATTTTTACGAGGAACTAAACGAGGAACAGAGGCACTCCGAACCGTACGTTTTTGATCCTTTGTGATGGGACAGATAGTGTGCATTCCAAAACATTGACACATGATTCTGGTTGCGATTCTGGAAGGGTTCATGAAAATTGATGGGGTGATTGTGGTGGCGATGAACGAGGGGACATTGCCTTTGAAGGAGTTATCAAGAGGGACAAAATATTGTGTCATAAACTTGGAGATTTAAAACGGAAAAATATATCAGTATGTTGCTGCTGGGATATTGAAGGACTCATTGAATTTTAAAGGTGAATTGAAATGCCACAGTCGTATCGAAGCGACTGAAACTAGCCAGTGTGATCCAGACTAAAGGCAAGTTCTCGATAATGCTGGGAATATAAGTTTTGAAGCTTGTGAAACTTCAGTAGAACAGTGTCCAAATTTTTATATTATTCCTAGACCACAAAAAAATACAAATTTGTGTTTGTCCATTATCCAACCTTCTTAGGAGATGTTTTTAACAGTAGAACAATTGTGAATCACATTCCATACTTAAATGAAAGTCGAATGAAAATATAAAGTAAATATAGTGACAATTCTTTCAGATATTGAAGAGTTCCTGGAAAATCAACAAGATTATAACAGCCTAAATGATATCGAAAGCTTCTCTAAAAAGTCATTGTGAAGTCTGAATCAAGCAAGTATCTTAATTACCCTATTTTTTTTTTTTTTTTTTTAATAGAAGCATACAGCACTTCGGTTGAACATGTTCTTCAAACTTTAACATATAAAATATGCTAAAATTGGCCTGTGTGTTTTGAAACCGGTCACACTCTACAAACCACAACCGAAATCGCAGTCCAGACTCGGCGACAGCATTCCCCAAACCATCATCACGTACCGGCGGCAAGACCAACAAAGCTGCAAGGACCCAGCTGCACCGGCTTTCCATCTTGGTCCCTGCGAACCAAGACGACACACGACCGAACTTCGAGCGTAACAAGTTTAAAGAGGATTTTCCTGTGAGCTCCATACACGTACCCTCTGTGCCAAGTCCCGGTGGGACAAAAAGTCCATTTTCTAGGATCCACCTTTACCTTCCAAGGAGCTGGTGGTCACAAAGTCACATATGTGGCGGCGCCCAACGACTGTTTCTGTGAAGAACGGTGCACAAAAGTTTCCACTTCGAAGACGCACCAAACTAGAAACAAACACAGATCTTGGACCAAGTCGCCCTCCTCAAATGAAGAAGACGAAGACCGGGGGGTTGGAGCAAATAAATATAAATAACATTTATTTGAGCGATGCTTTCACAGGCCAACTAAAACAACGCACCACAACCGGAAAGAAGGAGGAAATCTATTAAGCATATTTGCGCTGTCCTTCTGCCATCGATATGGAGAGGGTGGGAGTTTCTGGTAAGAAGCCGGATATGCGCATACATTCAGGCGGAAACATTTTGACGAGCTTACAAAGTAGGGATGGAGGATCGAAACTTTTGTTTCCGAACGGTCGTCATCGTCCGGAAACCGAACTTTGGTCAATATTGATTCGAGGCTGAAGATTTTAGATGCGGAAAGTGTGCGGAAAGCAACGGAGGACTCTTAGGTGAGGTGGTCAACGCGGAGGTGCAACCGATATGGCGTGTTTGGAGAACTTTCCAATTTGGGTAGGGATTGGAACCGATGGAATATGCATTTATTATGAACAAACTTTTTTTCGATGACTTTCCTGCCGGAAATCCGGAGGACTTTCCTGTCCGGAAATCCGGAGGACTTTCCTGTCCGGAAATCCGGAGGACTTTCCTGTCCGGAAATCCGGAGGACTTTCCTGTCCGGAAATCCGGAGGACTTTCCTGTCCGGAAATCCGGAGGACTTTCCTGTCCGGAAATCCGGAGGACTTTCCTGTCCGGAAATCCGGAGGACTTTCCTGTCCGGAAATCCGGAGGACTTTCCTATCCGGAAATCCGGAGAACTTTTCTGTCTGGAAATCCGGAGGACTTTCCTGTCCGGAAATCCGGAGGACTTTCCTGTCTGGAAATCCGGAGGACTTTCCTGTCTGGAAATCCGGAGGATTTTCCTGTCCGGAAATCCGGAGGACTTTCCTGTCCGGAAATCCGGAGGACTTTCCTTCAAGACGGAATCTGGAACCGATACCAGACGGAAATTCGAGCAGATTCCAAACGGGAATCTGGAGCAGATTCCAAACGGGAATCTGGAGCAGATTCTAAACGGGAATCTGAAGCAGATTCCAGATAGAATCTGGAGCAGATTTCAGATATAATCTGGAGCAGATTCTAGAAAGAGTCTGGAGCAGATTCCAGACTTAATCTGGATCAGATTCCAGACTTAATCTGGATTAGATTACAGACGAGAATTGGAGCAGATTCCAGACGAAAATTTGAGCAGATTCCAGACGAGAATTGGAGCAAATCTCAGACGAAAATTGGAGCAGATTCCAGACGGAATCTGTAGAAGATTCCAGACGTAATCTGGGGTAGACTATGAACATTATCATGAGCAGATTTCAGATAGAATATGAAGCAGATTCCAGACGGAATGTGGAGCAGATTCTAGTCGGAATCTGGAGCATAATATAAATGGAATCTGGAGCAGATTTCAGACGGAAACTGGAGCAAATTCCAGACGGAATCTTGAGCCGACTCCAGACGGAATTGGAGCAGATTCCAGATGTAATCTGGAGCAGATTACAAATGTAATCTGGAGCAGATTACAGATGGAATCTGGAGCCGATTCCCGACGAAATCTGGAGCAAAATCCAAACGGGAATTAGAGCAGATTTCAGACGGAAATTGGAGCAGATTTCAGACGGAAATGGAAAAGATTCTAGACGGAAACTAGAGCAGATTCAAAAAGTGAATTTGAGCAGATTCCAGACGGGAATAGGAGCAGATTCCAGACGGGAATTGGAGCAGATTCCAGACGGGGACTGGAGCAGATTCCAGACGAAATCTGGAACAGATTCTATACGGAATCTGTGGTAGACTATGAACATTATCATGAGCAGATTCCAGATAGAATATGAAGCAGATTCCAGACGGGAATTGGAGCAGATTCCAGACGGAAATTGGAGCAGATTCCAGACGGAATCTTGAGCAGATTTCAGACGGGAATATGAGCAGATTCTATACAGAATTTGGAGCAGATTCCAGACGGGAATTGGATCAAATTTTAGACGAAAATTGGAGCCGATTCCAGACGGAACCTGGAGCACATTCAAGACGGGAATTGGCGCAGATTCCAGACGGAATGTGGAACGGATTTCAGACGGGAATTGGACAAGATTCCAGACGGGAATTTGGGCAGATTCCAGACGGAAATTGGAGCAGATTTCAGACGGAATCTGGAGCAGAATTCAGACCAAAACGAGAGCAGATTCCAGACGAGAATTGGAGAAAATTCCAGATGAGAATTAGAGCAGATTGCAAACGGGAATTGAAGCAGATTCCAGACAAAAATTTGAGCAAATACCAGACGGCAATTGGAGCAGATTTCAGACGGAAATTGAAGCAGATTCCAGACGGAATCTGGAGCAGATTCCCGACGAAATTTAGAGCAGATCCAGACGAGAATTGGAGTAGATTCTAGACTAGAATTGGAGCAGATTTCAGACGGAAATTGGAGCAGAAGCCATACGGAAATTGAAGTAGATTCCACACGAAATCTGAAACAGATTCCAGAAGGTATTAGAAATTGAACCCAGACGAAATTTGGAGCAGATTCTAGACGGAAATTCGAGCAGAGTCCAGACGGAATCTGGAGCAGATTCCAGACGAAATCTGGAGCAGATTCCAGAAGGAAATTGGAGCAGATTTCAGACGGAATCTGAAGCAGTTGTACCCCGTTTGGTATAAGGTCGTTTGGCATAAAGCCGTTTGGCATTATGGTCATTTGGCATAATGGCCGTTTGGCATAATGATTGACTTAGAATGAATATAAGCATTTTTGAAGCTTTTACCGAGTTCAACACCACCGAGCCATAGCAAAAACTTTTGGTAGGTTCTCAACGAGGTTCGTTCAGAGATTTTTCAAAAATGGTTGTGACATTAGAGAGCATATATCTATATAAATAAAATTGGAATGGTGTTTGTATGTCACGAAATAGCTTAAGAACGGACTAATGGACTTACATGATTCTTTCACTGTTGCATTCGTCAAGTGTTCCGACGTGTTTGTGT
This sequence comes from Aedes aegypti, assembly GCF_002204515.2. Taxonomy (NCBI): domain Eukaryota; kingdom Metazoa; phylum Arthropoda; class Insecta; order Diptera; family Culicidae; genus Aedes; species Aedes aegypti. The sequence goes on along the minus strand of NC_035107.1, from coordinate 219,419,605 downwards.
GAAGAAAAAAATTTGGAAAATTCTCGGGGATAGCTGGAAAACAACTAAAAACTAATCTGTCGTTTTGCATGGGAGTTTTCATGACACTTTTAAACAGCCTACTTGATGGCAGAACGAAGTTTGCCGGGACCACTAGTTACTAAATAAAACTCGTGCGGGTCTGGTGGAAGATGTTTACGGAATAAAAATTTTCTCTATATCCCAGAACATAGAGTATATTTGAGCTTGTTGCGATATACATATTTGAAAATAGTAAATTGGCAAAGAAAGTGCGCAGTTATTATTAAAGGAAATGCTCATAGAATATTTCGCTGCAGATCAAGCTCTGTCCCAGTTTGGACGTAACACTTGATGAGATTTGATGAAAGAATGGACATTTATTTGCAAAATATTAAAAGCTCAATGATAGCAGATTATTTTTGGTTTAAAATGTTTAAGGCTCTAACGCAAAAAAATCTTCTCACATCATAACTCAAAGGAACAACACATTTTTAAAAGAAAATATTTGTGGCAAAACTTTTCAACGATTCAACATAAATTTTAATTTCGGAAGTGTATATCAAAAGAAGGGAAATTTTGTGATTGAGATAATATTTTTCCAGCATATCTCGAAAGGAGATCACCCACCTGCAAAAAAAGTTGAATATTGGCAGGTTCTAAAGTAATTATCATTATAACAGCACGTCTTGTAAGAATTGATAAAACAGCATGATATAAAAATGGTTAAAATTTAGCTTTACTTAATAATAAAATTTAAAACAGTATAAAAATATAAAGAACAACCTATTTCTAAAAGAAGGCAAAATTTATGGTTAAACCAAAAGAAGATTGGACGTTAAAAACTTTTTTGACATCATAAAATGAAAAGACATTAACAATTGCGTTCAGAATCATCGAAGTGATTGTGATACTTTTCCCCGAATGTCGTTTCTCCGAACGTCGGTTCCCCGAATGCCAGTCCTCGAATGACCGGTTCCCCTGAAAAGTGGTGCAGTTTAAATAAGTGCTATAATAATCTTCAGTGGCTGAATAGTGAACGAGAAAGAATGATAAGTAATCAAAAGAAGGAGTTATTCTGTCATTCTCGGCTATAGGGCGTCTGTACCAGTGATAGAGGCAATAGTAACGGGCTGAGGAATAAAAAATCGCCAAAAAATAACGTAAGGTCGTTTTTCATATCTGAATACGTCATTTGAAAGCTATTCCATTCTATTTCACATAAAAAATAACCATAGAATGATAAAATCATTGAATCTTTTAAAAAATCATTTCTTCCATTACTGGGACATTTTCCAGTAATAGTAGTATTTGCTAACTTGTGTTCCTATAATAGTGGTTTACATTGATTTCCCATTGAGACTCACTATTACAGGAACGACCCACTATTACTGGTGCAAGGGAGTAAAATAGTTAAGGTTTTCAATTGTTTTCTACTATTTCCTTACTGATATCCATGATTTTTGTATACACATTAATATTATTTTAACAAGGACCATGTTAGAAAATACACATAGAAATATAAAATGCCTATAACACGTTTAAAATGGCACTACCACTATTATTGAGACACAAACACATGGCTGCAAAAAAGCTGACGACGGTAAAACTTGAAAGAACAGCCAATTAAATAATGAAGGGTGCACCAGTTTGTTTACAACCCTGAAATGTATAAAGTTACGACAGTTATGAGAGCTAAAAACTATTCGGGGATATTGGCTAATCGGGGAAATGGGATATTCGGGGAACTGGCATTCAGGGAATTGGCGTTCGGGGAAACGACATTCGGTAGAACAACCCATCGAAGTAACTGCAGTAATCGAAGTCTCTTTTCGCTGATAACTTGAGCAGATCAATGTTATCGAATGCCGCCCTTTTGTCAGTTGGGAACAATAAAATATTTCAAAAATATAGCTCCAAAGAACAGCCTATGTATAAAAGAAGGTGGAATTTATTTTAATTTTAAATCAACAGTTTCTATACCTATAATTATGATTGCATCACATTTAGAAAAAAAATAGAACGTTTGAAAGAAAGGTAAATTTGTGCTAAATATATAAAAATCTATTCTAAATATATAAAAATTTATTCCTAGAGCGAAAGTCAAAAGAAGAATTAATATTTGAAAGAAGGGTAATTTCAGGATACATAATAAAATACTATTGGCAATAACTTTCCTAATATGCTTTAGTTTATTCAAGACCATATGATTGTTGAACAAAGTGTCATTTTATGTCAATTGACTCCAAAGCAAACCTGATGTAATCAGAAAGTTTCAAAAGAAACGTAAAAACGAATGTCATCTTAAGAAATTCTTGGCTTCAGACTCATTATGCCAAACGACCATTATGCAAACGACCGTTCTGCCAAACGACTTTATGCCAAATGACCATTATGCCAAACGACTTTATGCCAAACGGCTTTATGCCAAACGACTTTATGCCAAATGACCTACCACCATCTAAAGCAGATTCCAGACAGAATCTGAAGCAGATTCCAGACGGAATCTGAGGCAAAAAGCAGACAGAATCTGAGGCAGAAACAAGACGGAATCTGGCGCAGATTCCAGACGGAAATTGGAGCAGATTCCGGACGGAAATTGGAGCAGATTCCAGGCGGAAATTGGAGCAGATTCCAAACGGGAATTAGAGCAGATACCAGACGAAAATTGGAGCAGATTTCAGACGGAAATAAGAGCAGATCCCAGACGAAAATTGAACCAACTACCAGACGGGAATTGGAGAAGATTGTAGACGGAAAATGGAGCAAATACCAGACGGGAATTGGAGTAGATTCCAGACGGAAATTGGAGCAGATTTCAGACAGAATCTGGAGCAAATTCTAGACGGAATAGTGAGCCGAATCCAGACGGAAAATGAAGTAAATTCCAGACGAAAATTAGAGCAGATTCCAGACGGAATCTGAGGCAGAAACAGTATGGATTCCAAACGGAAATTGAAGCAGATTCCAGGCGGAAATTGGAGCATATTTCAGACAGGAATAGGAGCAGATATCAGACGAAAAGTGGAGCAACTACCAGACGGGAAGTGGAGCAGATTCCAGACGGAAATTGGAGCAAATTCCAGACGGAATCTGGAGCAGATTCTAGTCGGAAATTGGAGCGGATTCCAGACGGAAAATGGAGCGAATTCCAAACGGGAATTGGAGCAGATTCCAGACGAAAATTAGAGCAGATTCCAGACGGAATCTGAGGAAGAAACAAAATGGAATCTGATGCATAACCAAGACGGAATCTGAGGCAGATAGCAGACGGAATCTCAGGCATAAACAAGACGGAACCTGCCGCAGATTCCAGACGGGAATTGGACAGGGTGTCTACTACCTGGAAAAACCTGAAATTATCAGGGAATTTTATTCAACCTGGAAAAATCTGGAATTCTCAGGGAAATTCGGCTACATTCAGGGAAATGATTTTGAAACAATAATAGATGGTAGAATATGTGGTTATTGTGACAAATAATCTCCTAAAACATAAAATTTATATAAAACGCTATCAAAACGCTAGTTGAAATGTTCAGTCGTTTCAACGATGTTTTAATTAATCTGCATAAAACTTGTTAAGACAAAGATTCAGAACGTATGGTTGCTAAATTTGTAAAGGCAAGAACAGTTCCAGTTGAGTGTCGTTCATGAGTAGCTGATAAGTTGAAAACTTAAAAAAAAAAACAAAATTGTTTTTTCGCCTATTTTACAAAATAAATAAACACCTGTTGCAAAATTCTTTAGGCTCCAGAGAAACCTACAAAACCTATTAGTCGACTATTCCACAAGATCCTAATGATATTTTTCTCAGATCTTCAGAATGCTTCAGGAATTCTGGTAATTTATCCAGTGATTTCTTCTTGAATACTTTCAGAAATTTCTTCAGGTATGCTACCTGCGATTTTTCAATGGATGCTTAACGGAATTTCTTAAGGATTTGGTTTAAAAATCTTAGAGCGCTCTAACGCTTCTACAAAAGTTTATTTGTTTTGACACTATTCCATGAAATCCTACAATAATTCCTAAGCCGAGTTTTTCATATACTCCAGGCATTTTCATAAGGATTTTTTTCAAATATTCATCAACGATTATTCTCAGGGATTGCCCCAAAAATTCTTCAGGCATTGTTCAATGATATCGATTATAAACTTTTCAAAGAACTCTTCGATAAATTTGTTTCTAGGATTCCTCATTAAGTTCCTCCCAAATTTTCTTTTGGAATGCCTCCAGTATATTATCAAAATCATCAAAATATTGTTGCTGCGATTCTATTATTTCTTTGTTCAAGGTTCAGGGATTCGGTCCTAGAAAATATATAAAGATTTCATTGAAAATTCTTGAAAAAGCAAAATTGAGGAATTCCTGAATGAATTTTTGAAGATACTCTACACGGAAATGCTGGAGGAAGTCCTAAAGAAATTATTGGAATAATTTTTGGATGGATGATTCCTGATGTGATCACCCTTAAAAAAATCCAGATTGAATTAATGAAGGTATATAAAACAAAATGTTTGAAAGAATTACTTAGAAAGTTCGTGAAAAATCTCAAAACTCCTGAAGAGATCTGCGGAGTAATACGTGAAAGAAATCTATAGTAAATCGAGCTGTTATACATGCCGTAATGTCATGAGAAACTCCATGAAAAAGGGCCTCTGAATTAGACATAAAAAAATGTCTGTTCAACGTAAAAATCAAACTCTTATAGTACGAGATGTTCGGTATCTCTTAGTATTCTTGATGTATGGATGGTCTCGTTTTTTTTCAAAACTAGAAGCGTCTTTAGTTATTATTTCTAATACGATCATACTACCAGCCTTGATCCACATCCCGAAAAAAAAGCAAAAAGCTCTCCAGAAAAATATTGTGGGTACGTCAATGAATTCCTTACATCAGAATCCCATTTTAAGGGAAAGGATATGTTTTTCTTAAGGTCGCATCGACTATTTTTTCATATCTGACTTTGATGATTAGAGGCCTTTTCAGATTATTTGATGAACATTCTTGATTACCTTCCATTTGAAAAAAAAAGTTTTTAATCATCTTAAATTAACTATTCGTATGTTTCGGGGAATTTCTTTAGCCAAGAATTATTTTTTAAACTCTGGAAAACCTGGAAATGTCAGGGAATTTCATTTCTGTAAATGAGTAGACACCTTGTGGAGCAGATTCCAGACGAAAATTGGAGACGGAATCTGGGTTATATTCCAAACGGAATCTGGGGCAGATTCCAGACGAAATCAGGAGCACATTCCCAACGGAATATGCAGCAGATTCCAAATGGAAACTGGAGCAGATACCAGACGGAATTTGGAGCAGATTCCAGATGGAACGTAGAGCAGATTTTAGACGGAATCTGCAACAAGTTCCAGACAGAATCTGGGGCAGATTCCATTCGGAATCTGGAGCAGAATCAAGACAGAATCTGAAGCAGAATAAAGACGGAATCTGAAGCAGATTCATGACGGAATCTGAAGTAGATTCCAGACGGAACAGATTCCGGATTGGGAAATCGGAAACAGAATCTAAGAGAGTAATCAGGATCAGTTTACAGAGGGGATTCTAAAGTAGATTCAACGAAAATTCTGGAACAGATTTATTTAAAAATTTGGAACCAATTTAAGTAGAAATCTGTAGAAAATTCGAGAGGTTTTGAATTCGCTGTCACGTTTTGTTTCGTTCCCGCGATTTAAAATTCGGCCGAGAGTGCTATGCCACCTATCAAAAATTGTGAAGAGAAAAATAGCTTTGTGAAGTGGATAAAGTTAAAACATATAAGCCTCAGAATATATTACGTTTGTCAGCGTGTCATGATCAATTGTCAGGAAGTGCGTTCCCTGCTCCGACAGGGCGAGCAAAAAATTTAGTTGTGTTGAATTGGTAGTATTCATAGTGAGGTGAACATAATATGGCGATGGAATTAACTACAATACAAACTGGTGAGATCGTTCTAAACTATACAACTTTTGAAACCACTAGATACGTGCCAGGGTCGAAAATCTAATTTTTGATTCGGGAAGTGTGAACTCATTTTAGATATCCATTTGATATCTGGGTGTTTTCATGCAGGGCTTGCTGTGATGAAAATGACCTCAGAATGTGTGTGTATGAACAGCCATTCTTGAAATGGGTCGTTGGAATTGCAGTAGAGCTATCACCTTTCATCTCCAGGGCTAAAATTGTCTGCATCTATAAAGACATCAATGTGTGTCAATAAATAGCTGCAAACAATTTTTTTCCATAAAAGCACTGCCAGTCAGTGGGAGGTGGATTGTACAAACACACACACAAATCTGTAGAAAATTCGAGAGAAAATTTTTGAAATGATTTAAGGGGCAATTTGAAACTTATTTTAAAGGAGTATCAACGATTCGGAACTGTGACGATGAAACTTCAACGTCTGCATCGGCTCTTTGCCCTATCCCCAATCACAATCTATATCGATAAGAGATTAAAACTTCGGTCGCTGGTCGTTTACATCCATGAGGGAAGACAAATAATCTTGCCACATTTTGCCTGTTGATCCGAATGAGGACCATCCAGCAGTACCCCTTTTCTCGGTACTTAAAGTGAAAGATATCAAGCACGAGATTACTTTGGCAAGAACTAACCACGCCATCGCCGTCCACAGGGCAGGGAATATTGATTTAGGAGGAAACTTCCAGCTTGTTATTTGTGGGGTGCAAGCAAGGTGCGTGGTTCGAGCTGATAACGGAGGAAATTTCCCCTAAAAAGTTTGTAGCGAAGTCAGATCTTGGCGTCGCACTGGTCGAGTTGCAATTTCGAAACCTGATTCGCCACTGTACTCCGAAGGAATGTCTCCGGTCTGAGCATTGCTTCAGTTTCAAAAGAATCGTCTTCTTTGCAAAAGGTTGGGATTTTTTTTACAGAGCCCAACCAAGCGCGCTAACAGAGGGAATTCACAATGGCCCAAAGGCCTTCGCAGATTTCCCCCTTCCGGGCGGGATGATTGTGTGCTCATCTTTCAACCCTAGTCGAATC